>NW_024470737.1:899984-1022484 GCF_017639515.1 Carcharodon carcharias
GAGTCTAAGGACTCCTTATTCTGGAGTTGGTAGAGTCCAAAGTCCCCTTACTCTGGAGCTGGTGGAACCCAAAGACCCCTTTTTCTAGTGCTGGTACTGTCCAAAGACTCCTTATTCTAGAATTGGCTCAGTCTAAAGAGCCCTTGTTCTAGAGTTGGTAGAGTCCAAAGACCCCTTACTCTGGAGCTGGTACAGCTCAATGACCCCTTATTCTAGAGTTGGCACTGTCCAAGACCCCTTATTCTAGAGTTGGTAGAGTCTAAGGACACCTTATTCTGGAGTTGGTAGAGTCCAAAGACCCCTTACTCTGGAGCTGGTGGAACCAAAAGACCCCTTTTTCTAGTGCTGGTACTGTCTAAAGATCCCTTATTCTAGAATTGGTGCAGTCCAAAGACCCCTTGTTCTAGAGTCTAAGGACTCCTTATTGAGTTAGTAGAGTCCAAAGACCCCTTATTCTAGAGTTGGTAGGGTCCAAGGACTCTTTATTCTGGAGTTGGTAGAGTCCAAAGACCCCTTACCCTGGAGTTGGTGGAGTCCAAAGACCCCTTACCCTGGAGTTGGTAGAGTCCAAAGACCCCTTACCCTGGAGTTGGTGGAGTCCAAAGACCCCTTACCCTGGAGTTGGTAGAGTCCAAAGACCCTATACACTGGAGTTGGTAGACCCCCAGCAATTCTAACATGTCCCATTAGATTGGAGAATTGTGGGCATCGTTCTGTCATCGCTACCTCCCTGCGTGTACCTGCTGCTGTCATTTAGTTTAGTAACCGTGACCCTCTATTGGGTCGACCTTTGGTGCCTTCCAATCTCAATCGCGCTGTTGGCCCAGATGCTGTGGTGTGAATGAGGCTGAAACTCCATGCGTTCACCATCATGACTCCACTGGCAGTCAGACAGCAACTTCCAGAGTCTGCAAGGGTTCAGGACAGAGGCGGGAATCCAGAGGTTGCTCTCCCTGATTCTGTGCTTCTCCAGAGGGCATTCTACCAAGGTCCCCCTCCACCTTCCCCCACCCCAGACTGAGACGGGGTTTCAGTGACATTGGTTGACTCACAGTGTGGCTAACGTCCGGGTGGGCTATTGCAAAATCCATGGAATCCGTTTTGGTTGCACCTGTCACCTATGGTACCTATGGTGAGTTCGACCACAGTTCGCCTGTTAATTTACCTGTACCTCACACTTAACCCTGAACGTTAGAGTACAAGATAGATATCATAAACGGTTTTATCTTTCAGAACTTGTACAGTGACATTTCTTATGGATCTGGCCGAGATCCATTCAATAATCCTAGCAAACAGCTTGAACAGGAGCCTGCCCTAACATGGAGTGATGTCCGCTTACAGGAATAAAATCCTGTGAGGATTCGTTGCTCGCCAAGACTTGAAGACTCACGAGTATGACTCGCGTGTCAAGACCGGAAGAAGGTGGAAGAAGTGACCAACACTTCAAATGAATCGTGCAACTGGATGAAGGTGTAAAAGCCATCGTTCAAAATTTGGATATGTGTATAATATCCAAATATCCAATTTTCTTGGATAAACTTTCTGAAAATTGGCTCCCCAAACCTTGCCTCAATTGGTTACGTTATTTACCTCAGTTGGCGTTAAGAAAGTGAGTTAATCCAAAACTGTCAATACAAGCAGAGCAAAACTAAACGAACAGGCAGGTACTGTCACAGCACAATCTTCTGCTTACCTGGAGGGATGAAGGTACAGTGCCCGCTCGAATTCACAAGCACATTCGTCTTAAACGTTGAGTCGAAGTCACCATCTGCGCTGCAACAAGGGCAAGGCACAGAGTCAAGGCCCCATTTCTATCAGCTGATCTCCCTTGGCACCCCCTAACCGAGCAACCAGGGATTTGCACACATTTGCATTCAAACCCAGCCTCCCCTCCCTCCTGTCCATGGAGAAGGAACAGGATTTGCACTTGGGGACAGCTAGAGTTCAATTGCACGGTGGGGGGAGGTTTGTGCGGGTGGGCGGTTGCTGGTAAATCCCAAGCCTTGCAGAGGGGGGAGGGGTGTGGCCAACTCATCAAGGTCGGGGGAGGGAGAAAGAATAGCCCAGGGAAGAGGCTGGGGGTAAAGTATTTAAATCCTGTGAAATAGCAAGAAAGAGGAGCTAATAAGAACTCAGGGTTTGAAAATTGCAGCTATGAGGAGGGATTGGATAGGCTGGGGTTGTTTTCCTTAGTGCAGAGGAGGCTGAGGTGTAACCTAACTGATGTGTACAAAGTTATGAGGGGCCTAGATAGGATAGACAGGATAGACCTGTTTCTCCTGGCTGAGGGGTCAGTTACCAGGGGACCCAGGTTTAAGGGGATCGCTGGAAGGATTAGAGGGGACGTGAGGAGAAACTTTTCCACCCAGAGGATGGTGGGCATCTGGAATTCACTGTCTGAATCGGTGGTTGAGGCTGAAACCCTCATTTAAAAGGTACTTGGATCAGCATCTGAAGTGCTGGAACCTGCAGGGCTACAGACCAGGGGCTGGGAAGTGGAATTAAAATGAGCGGCTAGTTCCGTTTTTCCTCTTTTCTGGCCGGCGCACACTCGATGGGCTGAATGGCCTCTTTCTGCACCGTAACTGTTCTATGGTTCCACTTCACAACCTGAGGGCCCAGTATTGATAAAGATTGTGAATCAAGAAATCTGGCCAGAGAGAGTGATTGAAATATATTTAAAATCTTGCCAGGGATTACGGACAAGCTAAACAAGGTCATTCACACATGGGCTGATCTAATCGAGGGGGGTTTAAGATGATTAAAGGATTCGATGGGGTCGATGGAGAGAAACTGTTTCCTCTGGTGGGGGTGGGGAGTCCAGAAGAAGGGGGGGGTGCAGAAGCTTAAAATTGGAGCCAGGCCCATTCAGGGGTGATGTCAGGAAGCACTTACACACACACACACACACACACACACACACACACACAGACACACACACACACACACACACACACACACACACACACACACACACAGACACACACACACACACACTCTCTCAGACACACACACACACACACACACACCCCTACACACACACACACACACAGACACACACACACGCACACACACTCACACACACACTCTCTCAGACACACACACACACCCCTACACACACACACACACAGACACAGACACACACACACACACACACACACTCTCAGACACACACACATACACACACACACTCTCTCAGACACACACACACACACTCACACTCACACTCACACTCACACTCACACACACACACACTCACACTCACACTCACAGACACACACACACACGCAGGAGCAGGAATCTGGAACTCTCTCCACCACCCCCCCCACCAATGAAGCTGTCGAGGCTCCGGGAGGGGGTCAATTGGAAATTACCATATGGAGGTAGATGGATTTTTGTTGGGTAAGGGAATTAAGGGTTACGGAACCAGGACTCGGAGAGGGAGTTAAGATACAGATCAGCCGTGATCTGATTGAATGGCAGAACAGGATGAGTGGGCCGTGGGGTGGGAGTAAAGAACACCCGGTATTGGTTAGATAAAGCTCCCCCTACACTGTCCCCATCAAACACTCCTAGGACAGGTACAGCACGGGGTTAGATACAGAGTAAAGCTCCCTCTACACTGTCCCCATCAAACACTCCCAGGACAGGTACAGCACGGGGTTAGATACAGATTAAAGTTCCCTCTACACTGTCCCCATCAAACACTCCCAGGACAGGTACAGCACGGGGTTAGATACAGAGTAAATCTCCCTCTACACTGTCCCCATCAAACACTCCCAGGACAGGTACAGCACGGGGTTAGATACAGATTAAAGTTCCCTCTACACTGTCCCCATCAAACACTCCCAGGACAGGTACAGCCCGGGGTTAGATACAGAGTAAATCTCCCTCTACACTGTCCCCATCAAACACTCCCAGGACAGGTACAGCACGGGGTTAGATACAGAGTAAATCTCCCTCTACACTGTCCCATCAAACACTCCCAGGACAGGTACAGCACGGGGTTAGATACAGAGTAAATCTCCCTCTACATTGTCCCCATCAAACACTCCCAGGACAGGTACAGCACGGGGTTAGATACAGAGTAAAACTCCCTCTACACTGTCCCCATCAAACACTCCCAGGACAGGTACAGCACGGGGTTAGATACAGAGTAAATCTCCCTCTACACTGTCCCCATCAAACACTCCCAGGACAGGTACAGCACGGGGTTAGATACAGAGTAAAGAACCCTCTACACGATCCCCATCAGACACTCCCAGGACAGGTACAGCACGTGGTTAGATACAGAGTAAAGCTCCCTCTACACTGTCCCCATCAAACGCTCGCAGGGCAGGTACAGCCCATGGTTAGATCCAGAGTAAAGCACCCTCTATACTGTCCCCATCAAACACTCCCAGGACAGGTACAGCACGGGGTTAGATACAGAGTAAAGCTCCCTCTACACTGTCCCCATCAAACACTCCCAGGACAGGTACAGCACAGGGTTAGATACAGAGTAAAGCTCCCTCTACACTGTCCCCATCAAACACTCCCAGTTGTCCAGCTAGGACCAGAACCCATTTGTTAAAAGTGAAAGGGTTGTGAGTACCCTGTAGCAAGCAGCAGGTATCGGCTGAATGGACAGTGCCTACCTGTTATATAATAGAATGTCTGGGATCCAGATCTGGTCTGAACGGAACCGGATATTTTTCACTCCTGGATATTCTGATTCATTCCATTGAAGGTAGTGGTCTTGCCAATTCTGTAACACAAGAGGTCATCTTAGGCTCCCGGTTCTAATAGAGTGTCCACTTCAGCATGAATTACTCAAAATCTTCACATCCTTCATCTTCCCACTCTCTGGTACTGGTTTACCCAAAGATGGGAATCAGGGGGAAAACTCTCCGCTCATTGGGGTCATACCCAGCACAAAGGAAGATGGTTGTGGTTGTTGGAGGTCAGTCATCTCAGCTCCAGGACATCACTGCAGGAGTTCCTCAGGGTAGTGTCCTCGGCCCAACCATCTTCAGCTGCTTCATCAATGACTTTCCTTCCATCATAAGGTCAGAAGTGGGGATGTTCGCTGATGATTGCACAATGTTCAGCACCATTCGCAACTCCTCAGATACTGAAGCAGTCCATGTCCAAATGCAGCAAGATCTGGACAATATCCAGGCTTAGGCTGACAAGTGGCAAGTAACATTCACACCACACAAGTGTCAGGCAATGACCAACTCCAACAAGAGAGAATCTAACCATCACCCCTTGACATTCAATGGCATTACCATCGCTGAATCCCCCACTATCAACATCCTGAGGGTTACCATTGACCAGAAACTGAACTGGACCAGCCATATAAATACTGTGGCTACAAGAGCAGGTCAGAGGCTGGGAATCCTGCAGTGAGTAACTCACCTCCTGACTCCCAAAAGCCTGTCCACCATCTACAAGGCACAAGTCAGGAGTGGGATGGGACACTCCCCACTTGCCTGGATGAGTGCAGCTCCCACAACACTCAAGAAGCTCGACACCATCCAGGACAAAGCAGCCCCGCTTGATCGGCACCACATCCACAAACATTCACTCCCTCCACCACCGACGCACAGTAGCAGCAGTGTGTGTACCGTCTACAAGATGCACTGCAGCAACTCACCAAGGCTCCTTAGACAGCACCTTCCAAACCCACGACCACTACCATCTAGAAGGACAAGGGCAGCAGACACATGGGGAACACCACCACCTGGAAGTTCCCCTCCGAGCCACTCATCGTCCTGACTTGGAAATATATCGGCTGTTCCTTCACTGTCGCTGGGTCCAAATCCTGGAACTCCCTCCCTAACAGCACCGTGGGTGTACCTACACCACAGGGACTGCAGCAGCTCAAGAAGGCAGCTCACCCCCCACCTTCTCAAGGGGGCAATTAGGGATGGGCAATAAATGCTGGGCCCAGCCAGCAACACCCACATCCTGTGGACGAGTACAGAATAACTGATGCAGTTGGTAATATCTCAGGATGAGTGTCTACACTCCTCTTGTTTCCTGAATCATCAGGATGCTGGGATCTGATATGTTCCCATCATGGAATCGGCTCCCAAAACCCATCGCACCAATTCCAACTCCAGCCAGGTGCTTTTCCAATACCCTGGCTTCGAGGAATCCCCATCAACATTCCCCTCAAACCTGCAACCTCCAGGGTCTTCAACACAGCTGTCCCCTCTCCCAGAAGGATGACTACTCCACCTTGGGAGTATTCAGGAGCTCTTTTCTACCCCTGCAAAATCGATATGACAAGCAAGGTCCTGGTCTCACAGTGACGGTGAGCTGTCTTCCTGAGCCGCTGCAGTCCCTGTGGTGTAGGTACACCCACCGTGCTGTTAGGGAGGGAGTTCCAGGATTTGGACCCAGCGACAGTGAAGGAACGGCCGATATGTTTCCAAGTCAGGATGGTGAGTGGCTTGGAGGGGAACTTCCAGGTGGTGGTGTTCCCCATGTGTCTGCTGCCCTTGTCCTTCTAGATGGTAGTGGTCCTGGGTTTAGAAGGTTCATTCAATACTGTCAGCCCTCCCAACACTGGCATTCACACACATATCGGAACAGGAGGAGGCCATTCAGCCCCCTGTTCCTGTCCCACCATTCATCGGGATCACAGCTGACCTGTGATGTAACTATTTTGCCCCATATCCCTTAATGTGTTTGGATAACAAAAATCTCTCAGCCTCTGATTGAAATTTAATCGATCCCAGCATCGATCGCCGTTTGCGGAAGAGAGTTCCAAACTTCTCCCAGCCTTTGTGTGACCAAGTGTTTCCTAATTTCACTCTGGAAAGGTCTGCCTCGAATTTTTAGACTCTGTAACCCCCCCGACCCCCGGTCCCAGACTCCCCGACCAGCAGGAATAGTTTCTCTCTCTCTCGACCCTGTCAGTTCCCCGAAATATCTTGAAAACTTTGATCGATTCACGTCCTTTAACCTCCTAAGCTCCAGGGAATACAACCCGAGTTTGTGTTTAATCCCTCCGTGTCATTTAACCCTCGGAGTCCCAGGATCATTCCGGTGAATCCACACTGCACCCCCTCCCAGGACGATGTACCGTCCCTAAGGTACAATGCCCAGAGCTGCTCACAGTGACTTTGGGTGTGGACGGACCAGGGCTTTGTACAGCTGCAGTATAACTTCAATCCCCTTGTAGTCTAGTTCTTGTGTGAATGTGTGAGAGTGCGTGTGTGTGAGTGTGTGCGCGATTATGTGTATGAGTGTGAGAGTGCATGTGCGCAAGTGTATTTGCGATTATGTGTACGAGTGTGAGAGTGCAGTGCGTGAGTGTGTGTGCGATTATGTGTACGAGTGTAAATGTGTGTGATTATGTGTATGAGTGTGAGTGCGTGTGCACGAGTGTGTGCCTGATTATGTGCACGAGTGTGAGTGTGTGCGCGAGTGTGTGCACAATTATGTGTACGAGTGTGAGAGTGTGTGCGCGAGTGTGTGCACAATTATGTGTACGAGTGTGAGAGTGAGTGTGCGTGAGTGTGTGTGTGATTATGTGTACGAGTGTGAGAGTGCGTGTGCGCGAGTGTGTGTGATTATGTGTACGAGTGTGAGAGTGCGTGTGTGCGAGCGTGTGTGATTATGTGTATGAATGTGAGAGTGCGTGTGTGCGAGTGTGTGTGATTATGTGTACGAGTATGAGGGTGCATGTACGCGAGTGTGTGTGATTATGTGTACGAGTGTGAGAGTGCATGTGCGCGAGTGTGTGTGATTATGTGTACGAATGTGAGAGTGTGTGAGCGAGTGTGTGCACAATTATGTGTACGAGTGTGAGAGTGAGTGTGTGTGTGATTATTTGTACGAGTGTGAGAGTGCGTGTGCGCGAGTGTGTGTGATTATGTGTATGAATGTGAGAGTGCGTGTGTGCGAGTGTGTGTGATTATGTGTACGAGTATGAGGGTGCATGTACGCGAGTGTGTGTGATTATGTGTACGAGTGTGAGAGTGCATGTGCGCGAGTGTGTGTGATTATGTGTACGAGTGTGAGAGTGAGCGTGAGTGAGTGTGTGTGTGATTATGTGTACGAGTGTGAGAGTGAGCGTGCGTGAGTGTGTGTGTGATTATGTGTACGAGTCTGAGAGTGAGCGTGCGTGAGTGTCTGTGTGATTATGTGTACGAGTGTGAGAGTGAGCGTGCGTGAGTGTGTGTGTGATTATGTGTACGAGTCTGAGAGTGAGCGTGCGTGAGTGTCTGTGTGATTATGTGTACGAGTGTGAGAGTGAGCGTGCGTGAGTGTGTGTGTGATTATGTGTACGAGTGTGCGAATGAGTGTGCACGAGCGTGCAGGTAACTGCTCACCCTAAGCTCTGGGTGGCGCCCTGCAAGGAGTTCGGGTGAGTAATCTACCTGGCCACAGGAAATTTTAAGCCGTAATTTTAACCCCACCTTGCCCGGGGGGGTGGGGGGTTGGTGGGGGGGAAGAGGGGGTTTAAATTTGAAAACACTGCCTCCCAGCTCCCACCCGCTGTATTGTCAGTCGAGGCAACACTAACAGGCGCCCAGTTAGGGACAGGGCGAGGCTCCCACTACAGGCAGCCAGGGGCCCACCTAACCTGTCTGGGCCACAATCTGATGCTGGGCCAAGTTCTCTTCGCTGTCCCTTGCCCATTGGCTGGATCTCTGATGGGCAGCACCTGGAGTCCGTGGGCATTGCCCAGGCCCCCCCCACCCCCCTACCGATCCTCCACCACGAGCGGCAGTTGGCAACTCTGATTGGCCGCATACCTGGAGGTTCCATCACACGTGACCCTCCCCTGCCCTCCAAGCCCCGCCTCCCATCCACCCTCCGATTGGACGGTCGGCAGGTCCACCATCCCCTTCGAGACATACGGATGTACAGGCTAGGAGCAGGGGGAGGCCACTCAGCCCATCAAGCCTCCTCCGCCGTTCAATAAGGTCAAGGGTGATCTGATTTTAATCTCAACTCCGCATCACCTTTCACCGCCTGGTTAATCAGGAATCTACCTCGCTCGGCCTTAAAAATATTTAAAGGTTCTGCTTCCACCGCCTTGTGAGAAAGAGAAGTTCCTAAGACTCACCAACCTCCGAGAAAACAAATTCACCTCATCTTCGTTCTAAATGAGCGACCCCCTTTATTTTTAAACAGCGACCCCCCCCCTAGTTCTAGATTCCCCCACAAAGGGAAACAGCCTCTCCACATCCCCCCTGTCAATACCCCTCAGGATCTTAAAGGTTTCAATCAAGTCACCTCTCACTCTTCTAAACTCCATTAGATACAAGCCCAGCCTGTCTGACCTTTCCTCATGAGACAACCCGCCCATTCCTGGTATTAGTCTGATAAACCTTCTCTGAGCTGCTTCCAACGCATTTACCTCCTTCCTTAAATAAGGAGACCAATACTGTACACAGTATTCCAGATGTGGTCTCACCAGTGTCCTGCACAACTGAAGCATAACCTCCCTACTTCTGTATTTAATTCCCCTCACAATAAGCAACAACATTCTATTAGCTTTCCTAATGACTCACTGTACCTGCATGCTAACCTTTTGTGATTCATGCGCTAGGACACCCAGATCCCTCTGCATCTCAGAGCTCTGCAATCTCTCATCGTTTAGGTAATATGCTTCTTTTTGATTCTTCCTGCCAAAATGGACAATTTCACATTTGCCCACTTTATACTCCATTTGCCAGACCTTTGCTCACTCACTTAACCTATCTATGTCACCAAGTCGCCTCCTTACCTCCTCTTCACATTACACTTTCCTACCTACCTTTGTGTCATCAGCAAATTTAGCAAACATTCCTTCGGTCCCTTCATCCAAGTCATTGATATAAATTCTAAGCAGTTGAGGCCCCAGCACTGATCCCTGTGGCACACCACACATCACATCCTGCCAACCAGAAACAGACCCATTTATGCCAACTCTCTGCTCCCCGTTAGCCAGTTAACCTTCTATCCATGCCAATCGGAAAGCTAACAGAACCTCAAGTGGTCTGATTCAGTGATCCCGGCATCTCCCCGCCAATCATCCAAATTTCGAGAAGTGAAAGGGTTTCAAGGGACCCTCACCACCCCCCTCCCCCACCCCACTCCCACTCCCACACTGCTCAAAAAGAAGCGCTAGGATTTTCCCGACATTTTATCCCGAGCCCCTGCTCCGAGTGTCACCCCCAGCAGGGTCTGGGAGATGAAACTTCCCACTACCCGGGAAGAGGTAAGTTGGGTGGTTCTGGTAACGCCAGGGACTGTCCCAATCCCCTCCAGCCCCTTCCTCAAACGGACAAGGGGAAACAGCCCCTGGGGTCTGTCAGTGAGCTAAACCGGCCATGTGTTGTGGCAACTCACAGTAGGCGTTGAGTTTGTCCGCCGGGGAACAGGAAGGAAGGTGGTAGTGCAGCTGAAAGGTTGGGGGACAGAGGCATCGCCCAGGTTACTTACCATCCGCAGCCAAATGTTCGTCGTTATGACTTGGTTTTTCTCATCCTGCGAGAGAAAGACAGATAAGGGATTAGTTCCTAAGTGAGCAAGTGTTAGCCACAACGCGAACATAAAAGCCAAATACTGCGGACGCTGGAAACCTGAAACCGATCCAGAAAAGGTTTCGGAAAATCAAGAGGTCCGGCAGTGTCTGTGCAGAGAGAGAGACGTACTTAACGTTTCGAGACCGTGTAATGCTCCTTCAGAGTGCCGCACTGTCGGATGGTCTGTACTGAGGGAGCGCCGCACTGTCGGAGGGTCTGTACTGAGGGAGTGCCGCACTGTCGGAGGGTCAGTACTGAGGGAGTGCCGCACTGTTGGAGGGTCAGTACTGAGGGAACGCCGCACTGTCGGAGGGTCTGTACTGAGGGAGTGCCGCACTGTCGGAGGGTCTGTACTGAGGGAGTGCAGCACTGTCGGAGGGTCAGTACTGAGGGAGCGCCGCACTTTTGGAGGGTCAGTACTGAGGGAGTGCCGCACAGACAGAGGGTCAGTGCTGAGGGAGAGCCGCACTGTCGGAGAGTCAGTGCTGAGGGAGTGCCGCACTGTTGGAGGGTCAGTACTGAGGGAGCGCCGCACTGTCGGAGGGTCAGTACTGAGGGAGCGCCGCACTGTCGGAGGGTCAGTGCTGAGGGAGAGCCGCATTGTCAGAGGGTCAGTACTGAGGGGGTACCGCACTGTTGGAGGGCCAGAACTGAGGGAACGCTGCACTGTCGGAGGGTCAGTACTGAGGGAGAGCCGCATTGTCAGAGGGTCAGTACTGAGGGGGTACCGCACTGTTGGAGGGCCAGAACTGAGGGAACGCTGCACTGTCGGAGGGTCAGTACTGAGAGAGCGCCGCACTGTTGGAGGGTCAGAACTGAGGGAACGCTGCACTGTCGGAGGGTCAGTACTGAGGGAGCACCGCACTGTCGGAGGGTCAGTACTGAGGGAGCGCCACACTGTCGGAGGATCAGTACTGAGGGAGTGCCGCACTGTCGGAGGGTCAGTACTGAGAGAGCGCCGCGCTGTCGGAGGGTCAGTACTGAGGAAGTGCCGCACTGTTGGAGGGTCAGAACTGAGCGAACGCTGCACTGTCAGAGGGTCAGTACTGAGGGAGCACCGCACTGTCGGAGGGAAAGTACTGAGAGAGCGCCGCACTGTCGGAAGGTCAGTACTGAGGGAGCGCCGCACTGTCGGAGGGTAAGTACTGAGAGAGCGCCGCACTGTCGGAAGGTCAGTACTGAGGGAGCGCCGCACTGTCGGAGGGTAAGTACTGAGGGAGCACCGCACTGTCGGAGGGTCAGTACTGAGGGAACACCGCACTGTCGGAGGGTCAGTACTGAGGGAGTGCTGCACTGTCGGAGGGTCAGGGCTGAGGGAGCGCCGCACTGTCGGAGGGTCAGTACTGAGGGAGTGCAGCACTGTCGGAGGGTCAGTACTGAGGGAGCGCTGCACTGTCGGAGGGTCAATATTGAGGGAGCACCGCATTGTCGGAGGGTCAGTACTGAGGGAGTGCCGCACTGTTGGAGGGTCAGTACTGAGGGAGTGCCGCACTGTCGGAGGGTCAGTACTGAGGGAGTGCTGCACTGTCGGAGGGTCAGTACTGAGGGAGTGCAGCACTGACGGAGGGTCAGTACTGAGGGAGTGCCGCACAGACGGAGGGTCAGTGCTGAGGGAGAGCCGCACTGTCGGAGAGTCAGTGCTGAGGGAGTGCCGCACTGTTGGAGGGTCAGTACTGAGGGAGCGCCGCACTGTCGGAGGGTCAGTACTGAGGGAGCGCCGCACTGTCGGAGGGTCAGTGCCGAGGGAGTGCAGCACTGTCGGAGGGTCCGCACTGAGGGAGTGCAGCACTGTCGGAGGGTCAGTACTGAGGGAGCGCCGCACTGTTGGAGGGTCAGTACTGAGGGAGTGCCGCACAGACGGAGGGTCAGTGCTGAGGGAGAGCCGCACTGTCGGAGAGTCAGTGCTGAGGGAGTGCCGCACTGTTGGAGGGTCAGTACTGAGGGAGCGCCACACTGTCGGAGGGTCAGTACTGAGGGAGCGCCGCACTGTCGGAGGGTCAGTGCTGAGGGAGAGCCGCATTGTCAGAGGGTCAGTACTGAGGGAGTCCCGCACTGTTGGAGGGCCAGAACTGAGGGAACGCTGCACTGTCGGAGGGTCAGTACTGAGGGAGCGCCGCACTGTTGGAGGGTCAGAACTGAGGGAACGCTGCACTGTCGGAGGGTCAGTACTGAGAGAGCACCGCACTGTCGGAGGGTCAGTACTGAGGGAGGGCCACACTGTCGGAGGATCAGTACTGAGGGAGTGCCGCACTGTCGGAGGGTCAGTACTGAGAGAGCGCCGCGCTGTCGGAGGGTCAGTACTGAGGAAATGCCGAACTGTTGGAGGGTCAGAACTGAGGGAACGCTGCACTGTCAGAGGGTTAGTACTGAGGGAGCACCGCACTGTCGGAGGGAAAGTACTGAGAGAGCGCCACACTGTCGGAGGGTCAGTACTGAGAGAGCGCCGCACTGTCGGAAGGCCAGTACTGAGGGAGTGCCGCACTGTCGGAGGGTCAGTACTGAGGGAGCACCGCACTGTCGGAGGGTCAGTACTGAGGGAACACCGCACTGTCGGAGGGTCAGTATGGAAGGAGAGCCGCACTGTCGGAGGGTCAGTACTGAGGGAGCGCCGCACTGTCGGAGGGTCAGTACTGAGGGAGTGCCGCACTGTCGGAGGGTCAGTACTGAGGCAGTGCCTCACTGTCGGAGGGTCAGTACTGAGGAAGCACCGCACTGTCGGAGGGTCAGTGCTGAGGGAGCGTCGCACTGTCTGAGGTTCAGTACTGAGGGAGTGCAACACTGTCACTGGGTCAGTACTGAGCCAGCGCTGCACTGTCGGAGGTTCAGTGCTGAGGGAGAGCCGCGCTGTCGGAGGGTCAGTACTGAGGGAGAGCCGCACTGTCGGAGGGTCAGTGCTGAGAGAGCGCCGCACTGTCGAAGGGTCAGTACCGAGGGAGTGCCGCACTGTCGGAGGGTCTGTACTGAGGGAGTGCCGCACTGTCGGAGGGTCTGTACTGAGGGAGTGCCGCACTGTCGGAGGGTTAGTACTGATGGAGTGCCGCACTGTCGGAGGGTCAGTACTGAGGGAGTGCCGCACTGTCAGTGGGTCAGTACTGAGGAAGCACCGCACTGTCGGAGGGTCAGTGCTGAGGGAGCGCCGCACTGTCGGAGGGTCAGTACCGAGGGAGTGCAGCACTGTCGGAGGGTCAATACTGAGGGAGGGCCACACTGTCGGATGGTCAGTACTGAGGGAGCGCCGCACTGTCGGAGGGTCAGTACTGAGGGAGTGCTGCACTGTCGGAGGGTCAGTACTGAGGGAGTGCAGCACTGTCGGGGGTTCAGTACTGAGGGAATGCAGCACTGTCGGAGGGTCAATACTGAGGGAGCGCCGCACTGTCGAAGGGACAGTACTGAGGGAGTGCCGCAGTGTCGGGGGGTCAGTAATGAGGGAGTGCCGCACTGACGGAGGGTCAGTACTGAGGGAGTGCCGCACTGTCGGAGGGTCAGTGCTGAGGAAGTGCCGCACTGTCGGAGGGTCAGTGCTGAGAGACCGCCGCACTGTCGAAGGGTCAGTACCGAGGGAGTGCCGCACTGTCGGAGGGTCTGTACTGAGGGAGTGCCGCACTGTCGGAGGGTCTGTACTGAGGGAGTGCCGCACTGTCGGAGGGTCAGTACTGAGGGAGTGCCGCACTGTCGGAGGGTCAGTGCCGAGGGAGTGCAGCACTGTCGGAGGGTCCGCACTGAGGGAGTGCAGCACTGTCGGAGGGTCAGTACTGAGGGAGCGCCGCACTGTTGGAGGGTCAGTACTGAGGGAGTGCCGCACAGACGGAGGGTCAGTGCTGAGGGAGAGCCGCATTGTCAGAGGGTCAGTACTGAGGGAGTACCGCACTGTTGGAGGGCCAGAACTGAGGGAACGCCGCACTGTCGGAGGGTCAGTACTGAGGGAGCGCCGCACTGTTGGAGGGTCAGAACTGAGGGAACGCTGCACTGTCGGAGGGTCAGTACTGAGAGAGCACCGCACTGTCGGAGGGTCAGTACTGAGGGAGGGCCACACTGTCGGAGGATCAGTACTGAGGGAGTGCCGCACTGTCGGAGGGTCAGTACTGAGAGAGCGCCGCGCTGTCGGAGGGTCAGTACTGAGGAAGTGCCGAACTGTTGGAGGGTCAGAACTGAGGGAACGCTGCACTGTCAGAGGGTTAGTACTGAGGGAGCACCGCACTGTCGGAGGGAAAGTACTGAGAAAGCGCCACACTGTCGGAGGGTCAGTACTGAGAGAGCGCCGCACTGTCGGAAGGCCAGTTCTGAGGGAGCGCCGCACTGTCGGAGGGTCAGTACTGAGGGAGCACCGCACTGTCGGAGGGTCAGTACTGAGGGAACACCGCACTGTCGGAGGGTCAGTATGGAAGGAGAGCCGCACTGTCGGAGGGTCAGTACTGAGGGAGCGCCGCACTGTCGGAGGGTCAGTACTGAGGGAGTGCCGCACTGTCGGAGGGTCAGTACTGAGGGAGGGCAGTACTGTCAGAGAGTCAGTATTGAGGGAGCGCCGCACTATCGGAAGGTCAGTACCGAGGGAGTGCCGCACTGTCGGAGGGTCAGTACTGAAGGAGCGCCGCACTGTCGGAGGGTCAGTACTGAGGGAGCGCCGCACTGTCAGGGGGTCAGTGCTGAGGGAGCGTCGCACTGTCGGAGGGTCAGTACTGAGGGAGCGCCGCACTATCGGAGGGTCAGTACTGAGGGAGTGCAACACTGTCACTGGGTCAGTACTGAGCCAGCGCTGCACTGTCGGAGGTTCAGTGCTGAGGGAGAGCCGAGCTGTCGGAGGGTCAGTACTGAGGGAGAGCCGCACTGTCGGAGGGTCAGTGCTGAGGGAGTGCCACACTGTCGGAGGGTCAGTACTGAGGGAGTGCCGCGCTGTCGGAGGGTCAGTACTGAGGGAGCGCCGGAATGTCGGAGGGTCAGTACTGAGGGAGTGCCGCACTGTCGGAGGGTCAGTACTGAGTGAGCGCCGCACTGTCGGAGGGTCAGTACTGAGGGAGCGCCGCACTGCCACTGGGTCAATACTGAGGGAGCGCTGCAATTTTGGAGGGTTAGTACTGATGGAGTGCCGCACTGTCGGAGGGTCAGTACTGAGGGAGTGCCGCACTGTCAGTGGGTCAGTACTGAGGAAGCACCGCACTGTCGGAGGGTCAGTGCTGAGGGAGCGCCGCACTGTCGGAGGGTCAGTACCGAGGGAGTGCAGCACTGTCGGAGGGTCAATCTGAGGGAGGGCCGCACTGTCGGAGGGTCAGTACTGAGGGAACGCCGCACTGTCGGAGGGTCAGTACTGAGGGAGCGCTGCATTGTCGGAGGGTCAGTACTGAGGGAGGGCTGCATTGTCGGAGGGTCAGTACTGAGGGAGCGCAGCACTGTCGGAGGGTCAGTACTGAGGGAGTGCTGCACTGTCAGAGGGTCAGTACTGAGGGCGTGCCTCACTGTCGGAGGGTCAGTACTGAGGGAGTGCCGCACTGTCGGAAGGTCAGTGCTGAGGGAGCGCCGAACTGTAAGAGGGTCAGTACAGAGGGAGTGCCGCACTGTCAGGGGGTCAGTGTTGAGGGAGCGTCGCACTGTCGGAGGGTCAGTACTGAGGGAGCGCCGCACTATCGGAGGGTCAGTACTGAGGGAGTGCTGCACTGTCGCAGGGTCAGTGCTGAGGGAGCGCCGCACTGTCGGACGGTCAGTGCTGAGGGAGCGCCACACTGTCGGAAGGTCAGTACTGAGGGAGCGCCGCGCTGTCGGACGGTCAGTACTGAGGGAGCGCCGCACTGTCGGAGGGTCAGTACTGAGGGAACGCCGGAATGTCGGAGGGTCAGTACTGAGGGAGAGCCGCACTGTCGGAGGGTCAGTACTGAGGGAGTGCCTCACTGTCGGAGGGTCAGTACTGAGGGAGTGCAACACTGTCACTGGGTCAGTACTGAGCCAGCGCTGCACTGTCGGAGGTTCAGTGCTGAGGGAGAGCCGCGCTGTCGGAGGGTCAGTACTGAGGGAGAGCCGCACTGTCGGAGGGTCAGTGCTGAGGGAGTGCCACACTGTCGGAGGGTCAGTACTGAGGGAGCACCGCACTGTCGGAGGGTCAGTACTGAGGGAACACCGCACTGTCGGAGGGTCAGTACGGAAGGAGAGCCGCACTGTCGGAGGGTCAGTACTGAGAGAGCGCCGCACTGTCGGAAGGTCAGCACTGAGGGAGCGCCGCACTGTCGGGGGGTCAGTACTGAGGGAGCACAGCACTGTCGGAGGTTCAGTACTGAGGGAACACCGCACTGTCGGAGGGTCAGTACTGAGGGAGTGCTGCACTGTCGGAGGGTCAGTGCTGACGGAGCGCCGCACTGTCGGAGGGTCAGTACTGAGGGAGCGCAGCACAGTCGGAGGGTCAGTACTGAGGGAGGGCCGCACTGTCGGAGGGTCAGTACTGAGGGAGTGCTGCACTGTCGGAGGGTCAGTATTGAGGGAGTGCTGCAGTGTCGGAGAGTCAATACTGAGGGAGCACCGCACTGTCGGAGGGTCAGTACTGAGGGAGCGCCGCACTGTCGGAGGGTCAGTACTGAGGGAGTGCAGCACTGTCGGAGGGTCAGTACTGAGGGAGTGCAGCACTGTCGGGGGGTCAGTACTGAGGGAATGCAGCACTGTCGGAGGGTCAATACTGAGGGAGCGCCGCACTGTCGAAGGGACAGTACTGAGGGAGTGCCGCAGTGTCGGGGGGTCAGTAATGAGGGAGTGCCGCACTGACGGAGGGTCAGTACTGAGGGAGTGCCGCACTGTCGGAGGGTCAGTGCTGAGGAAGTGCCGCACTGTCGGAGGGTCAGTGCTGAGAGACCGCCGCACAGTCGAAGGGTCAGTACGGAGGGAGTGCCGCACTGTCGGAGGGTCAGTACTGAGGGAGTGCCGCACTGTCGGAGGGTCTGTACTGAGGGAGTGCCGCACTGTCGGAGGGTGAGTGCCGAGGGAGTGCAGCACTGTCAGAGGGTCCGCACTGAGGGAGTGCAGCACTGTCGGAGGGTCAGTACTGAGGGAGCGCCGCACTGTTGGAGGGTCAGTACTGAGGGAACACCGCACTGTCGGAGGGTCAGTGCTGAGGGAGCGCCGCACTGTCGGAGGGTCAGTACTGAGGAAGCACCGCAGTGTCGGAGGGTCAGTACTGAGGGAACACCGCACTGTCGGAGGGTCAGTGCTGAGGGAGCGCCGCACTGTCGGAGGGTCAGTACTGAGGGAGCACAGCACAGTCGGAGGGTCAGTACTGAGGGAGGGCCGCACTGTCGGAGGGTCAGTACTGAGGGAGTGCTGCACTGTCGGAGGGTCAGTACTGAGAGAGCGCTGCACTGTCGGAGGGTCAGTACTGAGGGAGTGCAGCACTGTCGGGGGGTCAGTACTGAGGGAATGCAGCACTGTCGGAGGGTCAATACTGAGGGAGCGCCGCACTGTCGGAGGGACAGTACTGAGGGAGTGCCGCAGTGTCGGGGGGTCAGTACTGAGGGAGTGCCGCACTGACGGAGGGTCAGTACTGAGGGAGTGCCGCACTGTCGGAGGGTCAGTGCTGAGGAAGTGCCGCACTGTCGGAGGGTCAGTACCGAGGGAGTGCCGCACTGTCGGAGGGTCTGTACTGAGGGAGTGCCGCACTGTCGGAGGGTCTGTACTGAGGGAGTGCCGCACTGTCGGAGGGTCTGTACTGAGGGAGTGCCGCACTGTCGGAGGGTCAGTACTGAGGGAGTGCCGCACTGTCGGAGGGTCAGTGCCGAGGGAGTGCAGCACTGTTGGAGGGTCCGTACTGAGGGAGTGCAGCACTGTCGGAGGGTCAGTACTGAGGGAGAGCCGCACTGTTGGAGGGTCAGTACTGAGGGAGTGCCGCACAGACGGAGGGTCAGTGCTGAGGGAGAGCCGCACTGTCGGAGAGTCAGTGCTGAGGGAGTGCCGCACTGTTGGAGGGTCAGTACTGAGGGAGCGCCACACTGTCGGAGGGTCAGTACTGAGGGAGCGCCGCACTGTCGGAGGGTCAGTGCTGAGGGAGAGCCGCATTGTCAGATGGTCAGTACTGAGGGAGTACCGCACTGTTGGAGGGCCAGAACTGAGGGAACGCTGCACTGTCGGAGGGTCAGTACTGAGAGAGCACCACACTGTCGGAGGGTCAGTACTGAGGGAGGGCCACATGTCGGAGGATCAGTACTGAGGGAGTGCCGCACTGTCGGAGGGTCAGTACTGAGAGAGCGCCGCGCTGTCGGAGGGTCAGTACTGAGGAAGTGCCGAACTGTTGGGGGGTCAGAACTGAGGGAACGCTGCACTGTCAGAGGGTTAGTACTGAGGGAGCACCGCACTGTCGGAGGGAAAGTACTGAGAGAGCGCCAAACTGTCGGAGGCTCAGTACTGAGAGAGCGCCGCAGTGTCGGAAGGTCAGTACTGAGGGAGCGCCGCACTGTCGGAGGGTCAGTACTGAGGGAGCACCGCACTGTCGGAGGGTCAGTACTGAGGGAACACCGCACTGTCGGAGGGTCAGTACGGAAGGAGAGCCGCACTGTCGGAGGGTCAGTACTGAGAGAGCGCCGCACTGTCGGAAGGTCAGTACTGAGGGAGCGCCGCACTGTCGGAGGGTCAGTACTGAGGGAGCACCGCACTGTCGGAGGTTCAGTACTGAGGGAACACCGCACTGTCGGAGGGTCAGTACTGAGGGAGTGCTGCACTGTCGGAGGGTCAGTGCTGAGGGAGCGCCGCACTGTCGGAGGGTCAGTACTGAGGGAGCGCAGCACAGTCGGAGGGTCAGTACTGAGGGAGGGCCGCACTGTCGGAGGGTCAGTACTGAGGGAGTGCTGCACTGTCGGAGGGTCAGTACTGAGGGAGTGCTGCACTGTCGGAGGGTCAATACTGAGGGAGCACCGCACTGTCGGAGGGTCAGTACTGAGGGAGCGCCGCACTGTCGGAGGGTCAGTACTGAGGGAGTGCTGCACTGTCGGAGGGTCAGTACTGAGGGAGTGCAGCACTGTCGGGGGGTCAGTACTGAGGGAATGCAGCACTGTCGGAGGGTCAATACTGAGGGAGTACCGCACTGTTGGAGGGCCAGAACTGAGGGAACGCTGCACTGTCGGAGGGTCAGTACTGAGGGAGCGCCGCACTGTTGGAGGGTCAGAACTGAGGGAACGCTGCACTGTCGGAGGGTCAGTACTGAGAGAGCACCGCACTGTCGGAGGGTCAGTACTGAGGGAGCGCCGCACTGTCGGAGGGTCAGTACTGAGGGAGTGCCGCACTGTCGGAGGGTCAGTACTGAGGGAGGGCAGTACTGTCAGAGAGTCAGTATTGAGGGAGCGCCGCACTATCGGAAGGTCAGTACCGAGGGAGTGCCGCACTGTCGGAGGGTCAGTACTGAAGGAGCGCCGCACTGTCGGAGGGTCAGTACTGACGGAGTGCCGCACTGTCGGAAGGTCAGTGCTGAGGGAGCGCCGAACTGTAAGAGGGTCAGTACAGAGGGAGTGCCGCACTGTCAGGGGGTCAGTGCTGAGGGAGCGTCGCACTGTCGGAGGGTCAGTACTGAGGGAGCGCCGCACTATCGGAGGGTCAGTACTGAGGGAGTGCTGCACTGTCGCAGGGTCAGTGCTGAGGGAGCGCCGCACTGTCGGACGGTCAGTGCTGAGGGAGCGCCGCACTGTCGGGGGGTCAGTACTGAGTGAGAGCCGCACTGTCGGAGGGTCAGTGCTGAGGGAGAGCCGCACTGTCGGAGGGTCAGTGCTGAGGGAGAGCCACACTGTCGGAGGGTCAGTACTGAGGGAGCGCCGCGCTGTCGGAGGGTCAGTGCTGAGGGAGCGCCGCACTGTCGGAGGGTCAGTACTGAGGGAACGCCGGAATGTCGGAGGGTCAGTACTGAGGGAGAGCTGCACTGTCGGAGGGTCAGTACTGAGGCAGTGCCTCACTGTCGGAGGGTCAGTACTGAGGGAGTGCCGCACTGTCAGTGGGTCAGTACTGAGGAAGCACCGCACTGTCGGAGGGTCAGTGCTGAGGGAGCGCCGCACTGTCGGAGGGTCAGTACCGAGGGAGTGCAGCACTGTCAGAGGGTCAATACTGAGGGAGGGCCGCACTGTCGGAGGGTCAGTACTGAGGGAGCGCCGCACTGTCGGAGGGTCAGTACTGAGGGAGTGCTGCACTGTCGGAGGGTCAGTACTGAGGGAGTGCAGCACTGTCGGGGGGTCAGTACTGAGGGAATGCAGCACTGTCGGAGGGTCAATACTGAGGGAGCGCCGCACTGTCGAAGGGACAGTACTGAGGGAGTGCCGCAGTGTCGGGGGGTCAGTAATGAGGGAGTGCCGCACTGACGGAGGGTCAGTACTGAGGGAGTGCCGCACTGTCGGAGGGTCAGTGCTGAGGAAGTGCCGCACTGTCGGAGGGTCAGTGCTGAGAGACCGCCGCACTGTCGAAGGGTCAGTACCGAGGGAGTGCCGCACTGTCGGAGGGTCTGTACTGAGGGAGTGCCGCACTGTCGGAGGGTCTGTACTGAGGGAGTGCCGCACTGTCGGAGGGTCAGTACTGAGGGAGTGCCGCACTGTCGGAGGGTCAGTGCCGAGGGAGTGCAGCACTGTGGGAGGGTCCGCACTGAGGGAGTGCAGCACTGTCGGAGGGTCAGTACTGAGGGAGCGCCGCACTGTAGGAGGGTCAGTACTGAGGGAGTGCCGCACAGACGGAGGGTCAGTGCTGAGGGAGAGCCGCACTGTCGGAGAGTCAGTGCTGAGGGAGTGCCGCACTGTTGGAGGGTCAGTACTGAGGGAGCGCCACACTGTCGGAGGGTCAGTACTGAGGGAGCGCCGCACTGTCGGAGGGTCAGTGCTGAGGGAGAGCCGCATTGTCAGAGGGTCAGTACTGAGGGAGTACCGCACTGTTGGAGGGCCAGAACTGAGGGAACGCTGCACTGTCGGAGGGTCAGTACTGAGGGAGCGCCGCACTGTTGGAGGGTCAGAACTGAGGGAACGCTGCACTGTCGGAGGGTCAGTACTGAGAGAGCACCGCACTGTCGGAGGGTCAGTACTGAGGGAGGGCCACACTGTCGGAGGATCAGTACTGAGGGAGTGCCGCACTGTCGGAGGGTCAGTACTGAGAGAGCGCCGCACTGTCGGAGGGTCAGTACTGAGGAAGTGCCGAACTGTTGGAGGGTCAGAACTGAGGGAACGCTGCACTGTCAGAGGGTTAGTACTGAGGGAGCACCGCACTGTCGGAGGGAAAGTACTGAGAGAGCGCCACACTGTCGGAGGGTCAGTACTGAGAGAGCGCCGCACTGTCGGAAGGCCAGTACTGAGGGAGCGCCGCACTGTCGGAGGGTCAGTACTGAGGGAGCACCGCACTGTCGGAGGGTCAGTACTGAGGGAACACCGCACTGTCGGAGGGTCAGTATGGAAGGAGAGCCGCACTGTCGGAGGGTCAGTACTGAGGGAGCGCCGCACTGTCGGAGGGTCAGTACTGAGGGAGTGCCGCACTGTCGGAGGGTCAGTACTGAGGGAGGGCAGTACTGTCAGAGAGTCAGTATTGAGGGAGCGCCGCACTATCGGAAGGTCAGTACCGAGGGAGTGCCGCACTGTCGGAGGGTCAGTACTGAAGGAGCGCCGCACTGTCGGAGGGTCAGTACTGACGGAGTGCCGCACTGTCGGAAGGTCAGTGCTGAGGGAGCGCCGAACTGTAAGAGGGTCAGTACAGAGGGAGTGCCGCACTGTCAGGGGGTCAGTGCTGAGGGAGCGTCGCACTGTCGGAGGGTCAGTACTGAGTGAGAGCCGCACTGTCGGAGGGTCAGTGCTGAGGGAGAGCCGCACTGTCGGAGGGTCAGTGCTGAGGGAGAGCCACACTGTCGGAGGGTCAGTACTGAGGGAGCGCCGCGCTGTCGGAGGGTCAGTGCTGAGGGAGCGCCGCACTGTCGGAGGGTCAGTACTGAGGGAACGCCGGAATGTCGGAGGGTCAGTACTGAGGGAGAGCCGCACTGTCGGAGGGTCAGTACTGAGGCAGTGCCTCACTGTCGGAGGGTCAGTACTGAGGGAGTGCCGCACTGTCGGAGGGTCAGTGCTGAGGGAGCGTCGCACTGTCAGAGGTTCAGTACTGAGGGAGTGCAACACTGTCACTGGGTCAGTACTGAGCCAGCGCTGCACTGTCGGTGGTTCAGTGCTGAGGGAGAGCCGCGCAGTCGGAGGGTCAGTACTGAGGGAGAGCCGCACTGTCGGAGGGTCAGTGCTGAGGGAGTGCCACACTGTCGGAGGGTCAGTACTGAGGGAGAGCCGCACTGTCGGAGGGTCAGTGCTGAGGGAGTGCCACACTGTCGGAGGGTCAGTACTGAGGGAGTGCCGCGCTGTCGGAGGGTCAGTACTGAGGGAGCGCCGGAATGTCGGAGGGTCAGTACTGAGGGAGTGCCGCACTGTCGGAGGGTCAGTACTGAGGGAGCGCCGCACTGTCGGAGGGTCAGTACTGAGGGAGCGCCGCACTGCCACTGGGTCAATACTGAGGGAGCGCTGCAATTTTGGAGGGTTAGTACTGATGGAGTGCCGCACTGTCGGAGGGTCAGTACTGAGGGAGTGCCGCACTGTCAGTGGGTCAGTACTGAGGAAGCACCGCACTGTCGGAGGGTCAGTGCTGAGGGAGCGCCGCACTGTCGGAGGGTCAGTACCGAGGGAGTGCAGCACTGTCGGAGGGTCAATCTGAGGGAGGGCCGCACTGTCGGAGGGTCAGTACTGAGGGAGCGCCGCACTGTCGGAGGGTCAGTACTGAGGGAGCGCTGCATTGTCGGAGGGTCAGTACTGAGGGAGGGCTGCATTGTCGGAGGGTCAGTACTGAGGGAGCGCAGCACTGTCGGAGGGTCAGTACTGAGGGAGTGCTGCACTGTCAGAGGGTCAGTACTGAGGGCGTGCCTCACTGTCGGAGGGTCAGTACTGAGGGAGTGCCGCACTGTCGGAAGGTCAGTGCTGAGGGAGCGCCGAACTGTAAGAGGGTCAGTACAGAGGGAGTGCCGCACTGTCAGGGGGTCAGTGTTGAGGGAGCGTCGCACTGTCGGAGGGTCAGTACTGAGGGAGCGCCGCACTATCGGAGGGTCAGTACTGAGGGAGTGCTGCACTGTCGCAGGGTCAGTGCTGAGGGAGCGCCGCACTGTCGGACGGTCAGTGCTGAGGGAGCGCCACACTGTCGGAAGGTCAGTACTGAGGGAGCGCCGCGCTGTCGGACGGTCAGTACTGAGGGAGCGCCGCACTGTCGGAGGGTCAGTACTGAGGGAACGCCGGAATGTCGGAGGGTCAGTACTGAGGGAGAGCCGCACTGTCGGAGGGTCAGTACTGAGGGAGTGCCTCACTGTCGGAGGGTCAGTACTGAGGGAGTGCAACACTGTCACTGGGTCAGTACTGAGCCAGCGCTGCACTGTCGGAGGTTCAGTGCTGAGGGAGAGCCGCGCTGTCGGAGGGTCAGTACTGAGGGAGAGCCGCACTGTCGGAGGGTCAGTGCTGAGGGAGTGCCACACTGTCGGAGGGTCAGTACTGAGGGAGCACCGCACTGTCGGAGGGTCAGTACTGAGGGAACACCGCACTGTCGGAGGGTCAGTACGGAAGGAGAGCCGCACTGTCGGAGGGTCAGTACTGAGAGAGCGCCGCACTGTCGGAAGGTCAGCACTGAGGGAGCGCCGCACTGTCGGGGGGTCAGTACTGAGGGAGCACAGCACTGTCGGAGGTTCAGTACTGAGGGAACACCGCACTGTCGGAGGGTCAGTACTGAGGGAGTGCTGCACTGTCGGAGGGTCAGTGCTGACGGAGCGCCGCACTGTCGGAGGGTCAGTACTGAGGGAGCGCAGCACAGTCGGAGGGTCAGTACTGAGGGAGGGCCGCACTGTCGGAGGGTCAGTACTGAGGGAGTGCTGCACTGTCGGAGGGTCAGTATTGAGGGAGTGCTGCAGTGTCGGAGAGTCAATACTGAGGGAGCACCGCACTGTCGGAGGGTCAGTACTGAGGGAGCGCCGCACTGTCGGAGGGTCAGTACTGAGGGAGTGCAGCACTGTCGGAGGGTCAGTACTGAGGGAGTGCAGCACTGTCGGGGGGTCAGTACTGAGGGAATGCAGCACTGTCGGAGGGTCAATACTGAGGGAGCGCCGCACTGTCGAAGGGACAGTACTGAGGGAGTGCCGCAGTGTCGGGGGGTCAGTAATGAGGGAGTGCCGCACTGACGGAGGGTCAGTACTGAGGGAGTGCCGCACTGTCGGAGGGTCAGTGCTGAGGAAGTGCCGCACTGTCGGAGGGTCAGTGCTGAGAGACCGCCGCACAGTCGAAGGGTCAGTACGGAGGGAGTGCCGCACTGTCGGAGGGTCTGTACTGAGGGAGTGCCGCACTGTCGGAGGGTCTGTACTGAGGGAGTGCCGCACTGTCGGAGGGTGAGTGCCGAGGGAGTGCAGCACTGTCAGAGGGTCCGCACTGAGGGAGTGCAGCACTGTCGGAGGGTCAGTACTGAGGGAGCGCCGCACTGTTGGAGGGTCAGTACTGAGGGAACACCGCACTGTCGGAGGGTCAGTGCTGAGGGAGCGCCGCACTGTCGGAGGGTCAGTACTGAGGAAGCACCGCAGTGTCGGAGGGTCAGTACTGAGGGAACACCGCACTGTCGGAGGGTCAGTGCTGAGGGAGCGCCGCACTGTCGGAGGGTCAGTACTGAGGGAGCACAGCACAGTCGGAGGGTCAGTACTGAGGGAGGGCCGCACTGTCGGAGGGTCAGTACTGAGGGAGTGCTGCACTGTCGGAGGGTCAGTACTGAGAGAGCGCTGCACTGTCGGAGGGTCAGTACTGAGGGAGTGCAGCACTGTCGGGGGGTCAGTACTGAGGGAATGCAGCACTGTCGGAGGGTCAATACTGAGGGAGCGCCGCACTGTCGGAGGGACAGTACTGAGGGAGTGCCGCAGTGTCGGGGGGTCAGTACTGAGGGAGTGCCGCACTGACGGAGGGTCAGTACTGAGGGAGTGCCGCACTGTCGGAGGGTCAGTGCTGAGGGAGTGCCGCACTGTCGGAGGGTCAGTACAGAGGGAGTGCCGCACTGTCGGAGGGTCAGTACTGAGGGAGTGCCGCACTGTCGGAGGGTCTGTACTGAGGGAGTGCCGCACTGTCGGAGGGTCTGTACTGAGGGAGTGCCGCACTGTCGGAGGGTCAGTACTGAGGGAGTGCCGCACTGTCGGAGGGTCAGTGCCGAGGGAGTGCAGCACTGTTGGAGGGTCCGTACTGAGGGAGTGCAGCACTGTCGGAGGGTCAGTACTGAGGGAGCGCCGCACTGTTGGAGGGTCAGTACTGAGGGAGTGCCGCACAGACGGAGGGTCAGTGCTGAGGGAGAGCCGCACTGTCGGAGAGTCAGTGCTGAGGGAGTGCCGCACTGTTGGAGGGTCAGTACTGAGGGAGCGCCACACTGTCGGAGGGTCAGTACTGAGGGAGCGCCGCACTGTCGGAGGGTCAGTGCTGAGGGAGAGCCGCATTGTCAGATGGTCAGTACTGAGGGAGTACCGCACTGTTGGAGGGCCAGAACTGAGGGAACGCTGCACTGTCGGAGGGTCAGTACTGAGAGAGCACCACACTGTCGGAGGGTCAGTACTGAGGGAGGGCCACATGTCGGAGGATCAGTACTGAGGGAGTGCCGCACTGTCGGAGGGTCAGTACTGAGAGAGCGCCGCGCTGTCGGAGGGTCAGTACTGAGGAAGTGCCGAACTGTTGGAGGGTCAGAACTGAGGGAACGCTGCACTGTCAGAGGGTTAGTACTGAGGGAGCACCGCACTGTCGGAGGGAAAGTACTGAGAGAGCGCCAAACTGTCGGAGGCTCAGTACTGAGAGAGCGCCGCACTGTCGGAAGGTCAGTACTGAGGGAGCGCCGCACTGTCGGAGGGTCAGTACTGAGGGAGCACCGCACTGTCGGAGGGTCAGTACTGAGGGAACACCGCACTGTCGGAGGGTCAGTACGGAAGGAGAGCCGCACTGTCGGAGGGTCAGTACTGAGAGAGCGCCGCACTGTCGGAAGGTCAGTACTGAGGGAGCGCCGCACTGTCGGAGGGTCAGTACTGAGGGAGCACCGCACTGTCGGAGGTTCAGTACTGAGGGAACACCGCACTGTCGGAGGGTCAGTACTGAGGGAGTGCTGCACTGTCGGAGGGTCAGTGCTGAGGGAGCGCCGCACTGTCGGAGGGTCAGTACTGAGGGAGCGCAGCACAGTCGGAGGGTCAGTACTGAGGGAGGGCCGCACTGTCGGAGGGTCAGTACTGAGGGAGTGCTGCACTGTCGGAGGGTCAGTACTGAGGGAGCGCTGCACTGTCGGAGGGTCAATACTGAGGGAGCACCGCACTGTCGGAGGGTCAGTACTGAGGGAGCGCCGCACTGTCGGAGGGTCAGTACTGAGGGAGTGCTGCACTGTCGGAGGGTCAGTACTGAGGGAGTGCAGCACTGTCGGGGGGTCAGTACTGAGGGAATGCAGCACTGTCGGAGGGTCAATACTGAGGGAGTACCGCACTGTTGGAGGGCCAGAACTGAGGGAACGCTGCACTGTCGGAGGGTCAGTACTGAGGGAGCGCCGCACTGTTGGAGGGTCAGAACTGAGGGAACGCTGCACTGTCGGAGGGTCAGTACTGAGAGAGCACCGCACTGTCGGAGGGTCAGTACTGAGGGAGCGCCGCACTGTCGGAGGGTCAGTACTGAGGGAGTGCCGCACTGTCGGAGGGTCAGTACTGAGGGAGGGCAGTACTGTCAGAGAGTCAGTATTGAGGGAGCGCCGCACTATCGGAAGGTCAGTACCGAGGGAGTGCCGCACTGTCGGAGGGTCAGTACTGAAGGAGCGCCGCACTGTCGGAGGGTCAGTACTGACGGAGTGCCGCACTGTCGGAAGGTCAGTGCTGAGGGAGCGCCGAACTGTAAGAGGGTCAGTACAGAGGGAGTGCCGCACTGTCAGGGGGTCAGTGCTGAGGGAGCGTCGCACTGTCGGAGGGTCAGTACTGAGGGAGCGCCGCACTATCGGAGGGTCAGTACTGAGGGAGTGCTGCACTGTCGCAGGGTCAGTGCTGAGGGAGCGCCGCACTGTCGGACGGTCAGTGCTGAGGGAGCGCCGCACTGTCGGGGGGTCAGTACTGAGTGAGAGCCGCACTGTCGGAGGGTCAGTGCTGAGGGAGAGCCGCACTGTCGGAGGGTCAGTGCTGAGGGAGAGCCACACTGTCGGAGGGTCAGTACTGAGGGAGCGCCGCGCTGTCGGAGGGTCAGTGCTGAGGGAGCGCCGCACTGTCGGAGGGTCAGTACTGAGGGAACGCCGGAATGTCGGAGGGTCAGTACTGAGGGAGAGCTGCACTGTCGGAGGGTCAGTACTGAGGCAGTGCCTCACTGTCGGAGGGTCAGTACTGAGGGAGTGCCGCACTGTCAGTGGGTCAGTACTGAGGAAGCACCGCACTGTCGGAGGGTCAGTGCTGAGGGAGCGCCGCACTGTCGGAGGGTCAGTACCGAGGGAGTGCAGCACTGTCGGAGGGTCAATACTGAGGGAGGGCCGCACTGTCGGAGGGTCAGTACTGAGGGAGCGCCGCACTGTCGGAGGGTCAGTACTGAGGGAGTGCTGCACTGTCGGAGGGTCAGTACTGAGGGAGTGCAGCACTGTCGGGGGGTCAGTACTGAGGGAATGCAGCACTGTCGGAGGGTCAATACTGAGGGAGCGCCGCACTGTCGAAGGGACAGTACTGAGGGAGTGCCGCAGTGTCGGGGGGTCAGTAATGAGGGAGTGCCGCACTGACGGAGGGTCAGTACTGAGGGAGTGCCGCACTGTCGGAGGGTCAGTGCTGAGGAAGTGCCGCACTGTCGGAGGGTCAGTGCTGAGAGACCGCCGCACTGTCGAAGGGTCAGTACCGAGGGAGTGCCGCACTGTCGGAGGGTCTGTACTGAGGGAGTGCCGCACTGTCGGAGGGTCTGTACTGAGGGAGTGCCGCACTGTCGGAGGGTCAGTACTGAGGGAGTGCCGCACTGTCGGAGGGTCAGTGCCGAGGGAGTGCAGCACTGTCGGAGGGTCCGCACTGAGGGAGTGCAGCACTGTCGGAGGGTCAGTACTGAGGGAGCGCCGCACTGTAGGAGGGTCAGTACTGAGGGAGTGCCGCACAGACGGAGGGTCAGTGCTGAGGGAGAGCCGCACTGTCGGAGAGTCAGTGCTGAGGGAGTGCCGCACTGTTGGAGGGTCAGTACTGAGGGAGCGCCACACTGTCGGAGGGTCAGTTCTGAGGGAGCGCCGCACTGTCGGAGGGTCAGTGCTGAGGGAGAGCCGCATTGTCAGAGGGTCAGTACTGAGGGAGTACCGCACTGTTGGAGGGCCAGAACTGAGGGAACGCTGCACTGTCGGAGGGTCAGTACTGAGGGAGCGCCGCACTGTTGGAGGGTCAGAACTGAGGGAACGCTGCACTGTCGGAGGGTCAGTACTGAGAGAGCACCGCACTGTCGGAGGGTCAGTACTGAGGGAGGGCCACACTGTCGGAGGATCAGTACTGAGGGAGTGCCGCACTGTCGGAGGGTCAGTACTGAGAGAGCGCCGCGCTGTCGGAGGGTCAGTACTGAGGAAGTGCCGAACTGTTGGAGGGTCAGAACTGAGGGAACGCTGCACTGTCAGAGGGTTAGTACTGAGGGAGCACCGCACTGTCGGAGGGAAAGTACTGAGAGAGCGCCACACTGTCGGAGGGTCAGTACTGAGAGAGCGCCGCACTGTCGGAAGGCCAGTACTGAGGGAGCGCCGCACTGTCGGAGGGTCAGTACTGAGGGAGCACCGCACCGTCGGAGGGTCAGTACTGAGGGAACACCGCACTGTCGGAGGGTCAGTATGGAAGGAGAGCCGCACTGTCGGAGGGTCAGTACTGAGGGAGCGCCGCACTGTCGGAGGGTCAGTACTGAGGGAGTGCCGCACTGTCGGAGGGTCAGTACTGAGGGAGGGCAGTACTGTCAGAGAGTCAGTATTGAGGGAGCGCCGCACTATCGGAAGGTCAGTACCGAGGGAGTGCCGCACTGTCGGAGGGTCAGTACTGAAGGAGCGCCGCACTGTCGGAGGGTCAGTACTGACGGAGTGCCACACTGTCGGAGGGTCAGTACTGAGGGAGTGCCGCGCTGTCGGAGGGTCAGTACTGAGGGAGCGCCGGAATGTCGGAGGGTCAGTACTGAGGGAGTGCCGCACTGTCGGAGGGTCAGTACTGAGGGAGCGCCGCACTGTCACTGGGTCAATACTGAGGGAGCGCTGCAATTTTGGAGGGTTAGTACTGATGGAGTGCCGCACTGTCGGAGGGTCAGTACTGAGGGAGTGCCGCACTGTCAGTGGGTCAGTACTGAGGAAGCACCGCACTGTCGGAGGGTCAGTGCTGAGGGAGCGCCGCACTGTCGGAGGGTCAGTACCGAGGGAGTGCAGCACTGTCGGAGGGTCAATACTGAGGGAGGGCCGCACTGTCGGAGGGTCAGTACTGAGGGAGCGCCGCACTGTCGGAGGGTCAGTACTGAGGGAGTGCTGCACTGTCGGAGGGTCAGTACTGAGGGAGTGCAGCACTGTCGGGGGGTCAGTACTGAGGGAATGCAGCACTGTCGGAGGGTCAATACTGAGGGAGCGCCGCACTGTCGAAGGGACAGTACTGAGGGAGTGCCGCAGTGTCGGGGGGTCAGTAATGAGGGAGTGCCGCCCTGACGGAGGGTCAGTACTGAGGGAGTGCCGCACTGTCGGAGGGTCAGTGCTGAGGAAGTGCCGCACTGTCGGAGGGTCAGTGCTGAGAGACCGCCGCACTGTCGAAGGGTCAGTACCGAGGGAGTGCCGCACTGTCGGAGGGTCTGTACTGAGGGAGTGCCGCACTGTCGGAGGGTCTGTACTGAGGGAGTGCCGCACTGTCGGAGGGTCAGTACTGAGGGAGTGCCGCACTGTCGGAGGGTCAGTGCCGAGGGAGTGCAGCACTGTCGGAGGGTCCGCACTGAGGGAGTGCAGCACTGTCGGAGGGTCAGTACTGAGGGAGCGCCGCACTGTTGGAGGGTCAGTACTGAGGGAGTGCCGCACAGACGGAGGGTCAGTGCTGAGGGAGAGCCGCACTGTCGGAGAGTCAGTGCTGAGGGAGTGCCGCACTGTTGGAGGGTCAGTACTGAGGGAGCGCCACACTGTCGGAGGGTCAGTACTGAGGGAGCGCCGCACTGTCGGAGGGTCAGTGCTGAGGGAGAGCCGCATTGTCAGAGGGTCAGTACTGAGGGAGTACCGCACTGTTGGAGGGCCAGAACTGAGGGAACGCTGCACTGTCGGAGGGTCAGTACTGAGGGAGCGCCGCACTGTTGGAGGGTCAGAACTGAGGGAACGCTGCACTGTCGGAGGGTCAGTACTGAGGGAGCGCCGCACTGTCGGAGGGTCAGTACTGAGGAGTGCCCGCACTGTCGGAGGGTCAGTACTGAGGGAGTGCCGCACTGTCGGAGGGTCAGTACTGAGGGAGTGCCGCACTGTCGGAGGGTCAGTACTGAGGGAGCGCCGCACTGTCGGAGGGTCAGTACTGAGGAGTGCCGCACTGTCGGAGGGTCAGTACTGAGGGAGCGCCTGCACTGTCGAGGGTCAGTACTGAGGGAGCCGCACTGTCGGAGGGTCAGTACTGAGGGAGAGCCGCACTGTCGGAGGGTCAGTACTGAGGGAGAGCCGCACTGTCGGAGGTCAGTACTGAGGGAGTGCCGCACTGTCGGAGGGTCAGTACTGAGGGAGTGCCGCACTGTCGGAGGGTCAGTACTGAGGGAGGGTCACACTGTCGGAGGGTCAGTACGGAAGGAGAGCCGCACTGTCGGAGGGTCAGTACTGAGGGAGCGCCGCACTGTCGGAGGGTCAGTACTGAGGGAGTGCCGCACTGTCGGAGGGTCAGTACTGAGGGAGGGCAGTACTGTCAGAGAGTCAGTATTGAGGGAGCGCCGCACTATCGGAAGGTCAGTACCGAGGGAGTGCCACACTGTCGGAGGGTCAGTACTGAAGGAGCGCCGCACTGTCGGAGGGTCAGTACTGATGGAGTGCCGCACTGTCGGAAGGTCAGTGCTGAGGGAGCGCCGAACTGTAAGAGGGTCAGTACAGAGGGAGTGCCGCACTGTCAGGGGGTCAGTGCTGAGGGAGCGTCGCACTGTCGGAGGGTCAGTACTGAGGGAGCGCCGCACTATCGGAGGGTCAGTACTGAGGGAGTGCTGCACTGTCGCAGGGTCAGTGCTGAGGGAGCGCCGCACTGTCGGACGGTCAGTGCTGAGGGAGCGCCGCACTGTCGGGGGGTCAGTACTGAGGGAGAGCCGCACTGTCGGAGGGTCAGTGCTGAGGGAGAGCCGCACTGTCGGAGGGTCAGTGCTGAGGGAGAGCCACACTGTCGGAGGGTCAGTACTGAGGGAGCGCCGCGCTGTCGGAGGGTCAGTGCTGAGGGAGCGCCGCACTGTCGGAGGGTCAGTACTGAGGGAACGCCGGAATGTCGGAGGGTCAGTACTGAGGGAGAGCCGCACTGTCGGAGGGTCAGTACTGAGGCAGTGCCTCACTGTCGGAGGCTCAGTACTGAGGGAGTGCCGCACTGTCGGAGGGTCAGTGCTGAGGGAGCGTCGCACTGTCGGAGGTTCAGTACTGAGGGAGTGCAACACTGTCACTGGGTCAGTACTGAGCCAGCGCTGCACTGTCGGAGGTTCAGTGCTGAGGGAGAGCCGCGCTGTCGGAGGGTCAGTACTGAGGGAGAGCCGCACTGTCGGAGGGTCAGTGCTGAGGGAGTGCCACACTGTCGGAGGGTCAGTACTGAGGGAGTGCCGCGCTGTCGGAGGGTCAGTACTGAGGGAGAGCCGCACTGTCGGAGGGTCAGTACTGAGGGAGGGCCGCACTGTCGGAGGGTCAGTACTGAGGGAGCGCCGCACTGTCGGAGGGTCAGTACTGAGGGAGCGCCGCACTGTCGGAGGGTCAGTACTGAGGGAGGGCCGCACTGTCGGAGGGTCAGTACTGAGGGAGTGCCGCACTGTCGGAGGGTCAGTACTGAGGGAGTGCCGCACTGTCGGAGGGTCAGTACTGAGGGAGCGCCGCACTGTCGGAGGGTCAGTACTGAGGGAGCGCCGCACTGTCGGAGGGTCAGTACTGAGGGAGTGCCGCACTGTCGGAGGGTCAGTACTGAGGGAGTGCCGCACTGTCGGAGGGTCAGTACTGAGGGAGTGCCGCACTGTCGGAGGGTCAGTACTGAGGGAGTGCCGCACTGTCGGAGGGTCAGTACTGAGGGAGAGCCGCACTGTCGGAGGGACAGTACTGAGGGAGGCCGCACTGTCGGAGGGTCAGTACTGAGGGAGCGCCGCACTGTCGGAGGGTCAGTACTGAGGGAGTGCCGCACTGTCGGAGGGTCAGTACTGAGGGAGTGCCGCACTGTCGGAGGGTCAGTACTGAGGGAGTGCCGCACTGTCGGAGGGTCAGTACTGAGGGAGCGCCGCACTGTCGGAGGGTCAGTACTGAGGGAGTGCCGCACTGTCGGAGGGTCAGTACTGAGGGAGCGCCGCACTGTCGGAGGGTCAGTACTGAGGGAGCGCCGCACTGTCGGAGGGTCAGTACTGAGGGAGTGCCGCACTGTCGGAGGGTCAGTACTGAGGGAGCGCCGCACTGTCGGAGGGTCAGTACTGAGGGAGTGCCGCACTGTCGGAGGGTCAGTACTGAGGGAGCGCCGCACTGTCGGAGGGTCAGTACTGAGGGAGCGCCGCACTGTCGGAGGGTCAGTACTGAGGGAGAGCCGCACTGTCGGAGGGTCAGTACTGAGGGAGTGCCGCACTGTCGGAGGGTCAGTACTGAGGGAGTGCCGCACTGTCGGAGGGTCAGTACTGAGGGAGTGCCGCACTGTCGGAGGGTCAGTACTGAGGGAGTGCCGCACTGTCGGAGGGTCAGTACTGAGGGAGTGCCGCACTGTCGGAGGGTCAGTACTGAGGGAGCGCCGCACTGTCGGAGGGTCAGTACTGAGGGAGTGCCGCACTGTCGGAGGGTCAGTACTGAGGGAGTGCCGCACTGTCGGAGGGTCAGTACTGAGGGAGTGCCGCACTGTCAGAGGGTCAGTACTGAGGGAGCACCGCACTGTCGGAGGGTCAGTACTGAGGGAGTGCCGCACTGTCGGAGGGTCAGTACTGAGGGAGTGCCGCACTGTCGGAGGGTCAGTACTGAGGGAGAGCCGCACTGTCGGAGGGTCAGTACTGAGGGAGCGCCGCACTGTCAGAGGGTCAGTACTGAGGGAGAGCCGCACTGTCGGAGGGTCAGTACTGAGGGAGAGCCGCACTGTCGGAGGGTCAGTACTGAGGGAGTGCCGCACTGTCGGAGGGTCAGTACTGAGGGAGTGCCGCACTGTCGGAGGGTCAGTACTGAGGGAGTGCCGCACTGTCGGAGGGTCAGTACTGAGGGAGAGCCGCACTGTCGCAGGGTCAGTGCTGAGGGAGTGCCGCACTGTCGGAGGGTCAGTACTGAGGGAGCGCCGCACTGTCGGAGGGTCAGTACTGAGGGAGCGCCGCACTGTCAGAGGGTCAGTACTGAGGGAGTGCCGCACTGTCGGAGGGTCAGTACTGAGGGAGTGCCGCACTGTCGGAGGGTCAGTACTGAGGGAGCGCCGCACTGTCGGAGGGTCAGTACTGAGGGAGCGCCGCACTGTCGGAGGGTCAGTACTGAGGGAGAGCCGCACTGTCGCAGGGTCAGTGCTGAGGGAGCGCCGCACTGTCAGAGGGTCAGTACTGAGGGAGTGCCGCACTGTCGGAGGGTCAGTACTGAGGGAGTGCCGCACTGTCGGAGGGTCAGTACTGAGGGAGTGCCGCACTGTCGGAGGGTCAGTACTGAGGGAGTGCCGCACTGTCGGAGGGTCAGTACTGAGGGAGCGCCGCACTGTCAGAGGGTCAGTACTGAGGGAGTGCCGCACTGTCGGAGGGTCAGTACTGAGGGAGTGCCGCACTGTCGGAGGGTCAGTACTGAGGGAGTGCCGCACTGTCGGAGGGTCAGTACTGAGGGAGAGCCGCACTGTCGGAGGGTCAGTGCTGAGGGAGTGCCGCACTGTCGGAGGGTCAGTACTGAGGGAGTGCCGCACTGTCGGAGGGTCAGTACTGAGGGAGAGCCGCACTGTCGGAGGGTCAGTACTGAGGGAGTGCCGCACTGTCGGAGGGTCAGTACTGAGGGAGTGCCGCACTGTCGGAGGGTCAGTACTGAGGGAGTGCCGCACTGTCGGAGGGTCAGTACTGAGGGAGTGCCGCACTGTCGGAGGGTCAGTACTGAGGGAGTGCCGCACTGTCGGAGGGTCAGTACTGAGGGAGCGCCGCACTGTCGGAGGGTCAGTACTGAGGGAGAGCCGCACTGTCGGAGGGTCAGTACTGAGGGAGTGCCGCACTGTCGGAGGGTCAGTACTGAGGGAGTGCCGCACTGTCGGAGGGTCAGTACTGAGGGAGTGCCGCACTGTCAGAGGGTCAGTACTGAGGGAGTGCCGCACTGTCGGAGGGTCAGTACTGAGGGAGCGCCGCACTGTCGGAGGGTCAGTACTGAGGGAGAGCCGCACTGTCGGAGGGTCAGTACTGAGGGAGCGCCGCACTGTCGAGGGTCAGTACTGAGGGAGCGCCGCACTGTCGGAGGGTCAGTACTGAGGGAGTGCCGCACTGTCGGAGGGTCAGTACTGAGGGAGTGCCGCACTGTCGGAGGGTCAGTACTGAGGGAGTGCCGCACTGTCGGAGGGTCAGTACTGAGGGAGCGCCGCACTGTCGGAGGGTCAGTACTGAGGGAGTGCCGCACTGTCGGAGGGTCAGTACTGAGGGAGTGCCGCACTGTCGGAGGGTCAGTACTGAGGGAGTGCCGCACTGTCAGAGGGTCAGTACTGAGGGACAGCCGCACTGTCGGTGGGTCAGTGCTGAGGGAGTGCCGCACTGTCGGAGGGTCAGTACTGAGGGAGAGCCGCACTGTCGGAGGGTCAGTACTGAGGGAGTGCCGCACTGTCGGAGGGTCAGTACTGAGGGAGTGCCGCACTGTCGGAGGGTCAGTACTGAGGGAGTGCCGCAGTGTCGGAGGGTCAGTACTGAGGGAGTGCCGCACTGTCGGAGGGTCAGTACTGAGGGAGTGCCGCACTGTCGGTGGGTCAGTACCGAGGGAGTGCTGCATTGTCGGAGGGTCAGTACTGAGGGAGCGCCGCACTGTCGGAGGGTCAGTACTGAGGGAGAGCCGCACTGTCGGAGGGTCAGTACTGAGGGAGTGCCGCACTGTCGGAGGGTCAGTACTGATGGAGTGCCGCACTGTCGGATGGTCAGTACTGAGGGAGTGCCGCACTGTCGGAGGGTCAGTACTGAGGGAGTGCCGCACTGTCGGAGGGTCAGTACTGAGGGAGTGCCGCACTGTCGGAGGGTCAGTACTGAGGGAGTGCCGCACTGTCAGAGGGTCAGTACTGAGGGAACACCGCACTGTCGGAGGGTCAGTACTGAGGGAGTGCCGCACTGTCAGAGGGTCAGTACTGAGGGAACACCGCACTGTCGGAGGGTCAGTACTGAGGGAGTGCCGCAGTGTCGGAGGGTCAGTACTGAGGGAGTGCCGCACTGTCGGAGGGTCAGTACTGAGGGAGTGCCGCACTGTCGGAGGGTCAGTACCGAGGGAGTGCTGCACTGTCGGAGGGTCAGTACTGAGGGAGCGCCGCACTGTCGGAGGGTCAGTACTGAGGGAGAGCCGCACTGTCGGAGGGTCAGTACTGAGGGAGGGCCGCACTGTCGGAGGGTCAGTACTGAGGGAGCGCCGCACTGTCGGAGGGTCAGTACTGAGGGAGTGCCGCACTGTCGGAGGGTCAGTACTGAGGGAGGGCCGCACTGTCGAGGGTCAGTACTGAGGGAGCGCCGCACTGTCGGAGGGTCAGTACTGAGGGAGCGCCGCACTGTCAGAGGGTCAGTACTGAGGGAGCACCGCACTGTCGGAGGGTCAGTACTGAGGGAGCGCTGCACTGTCGGAGGGTCAGTACTGAGGGAGTGCCGCACTGTCGGAGGGTCAGTACTGAGGGAGTGCCGCACTGTCGGAAGATCAGTACTGAGGGAGTTCCGCACTGTCGGAGGGTCAGTACTGAGGGAGTGCCGCACTGTCAGAGGGTCAGTACTGAGGGAGTGCCGCACTGTCGGAAGATCAGTGCTGAGGGAGTGCTGCACTGTCGGAGGGTCAGTACTGAGGGAGCGCAGCACTGTGGGAGGGTCAGTACTGAGGGAGTGCAGCACTGTCGGAGGGTCAGTACTGAGGGAGGGCCGCACTCTCGGAGGGTCAGTACTGAGGGAGCGCCGCATTGTCGGAGGGTCAGTACTGAGGGAGCGCCGCACTGTCAGAGGGTCAGTACTGAGGTCGTTTTGTCTGTCTTGCTGTAGGTGCTACAAATGAGGAGACCAGTGAAAAACCAAGAGCCCATTAGCTGCAGGCAGCAGGAGAAAATAAATAAGCTGAACTTGAATCACAGGCTCTATAAGAGGGTCATAAAACAAGCAGGGCAGAGAAAGGGCTGACTGCGCAACTCATTCCAGCTGGCACAGGCTGCAAAATGCAGCAGCAACAGAGAAGGGAGGGGAGGGGAGGGGAGGGGAGGAAGGGGAGGGAGATGGAGTAGGGAAGAATGGGAGAGAGAGAGCTATAGCTGCTGTGGCTTCTTTTACATCCACCTGCCAGAGCAGATAGCGGCTTCAGTATTAACATCTTGTGCAAAGGACTGCACTTCCGACAGTGCTGCACTCCCTCAGCACTGACCCTCCGACAGTGCTGCACTCCCTCAGCACTGACCCTCCGACAGTGCGGCACTCCCTCAGTACTGACACTCCGACAGTGCTGCACTCCCTCAGTACTGACCCTCCGACAGTGCGGCGCTCCCTCAGCACTGACCCTCCGACAGTGTGGCACTCCCTCAGTACTGACCATCTGACAGTGTGGCGCTCCCTCAGCACTGACCGCCCTCCATCAGTGCGGCACTCCCTCAGTACTGACCCTCCAACAGTGCAGTGCTCCCTCAGTACTGACCCTCCGACAGTGCTGCACTCACTCAGTACTGACCCTCCGACAGTGCAGTGCTCCCTCAGTACTGACCCTCCGACAGTGCGGCACTCCCTCAGTACTGTCACTCCGACAGTGCGGCACTCCCTCAGCACTAACCGTCCTCCGACAGTGCAGCGCTCCCTCAGTACTGACCCTCTGACAGTGCAGCACTCCCTCAGTACTGACCCACTGACAGTGCGGCGCTCCCTCAGTACTGACCCTCCGATGGTGTGGCACTCACTCAGTACTGACCCTCCAACAGTGTGGCGCTCCCTCAGTACTGACCCTCCGACAGTGCGGCGCTCCCTTAGTACCGACCCTCGGACAGTGCGGTGCTCCCTCAGTACTGACCCTCCGACAGTGCGGCGCTCCCTCAGTACTGACGCTCCGACAGTGCGGCGCTCCCTCAGCACTGACCCTCCGACAGTGCGGCGCTCCCTCAGCACTGACCGCCCTCCATCAGTGCGGCACTCCCTCAGTACTGACCCTCCGACTGTGCAGTGCTCACTCAGTACTGACCCTCCGACAGTGCTGCACTCCCTCAGTACTGACGCTCCAACAGTGCAGTGTTCCCTCAGTACTGTCACTCCGACAGTGCGGCACTCCCTCAGCACTAACCGTCCTCCGACAGTGCGGCGCTGTCTCAGTACTGACCCTCTGACAGTCCAGCATTCCCTCAGTACTGACCCTCCGACAGTGCGGCACTCCCTCAGTACTGACCCTCCAACAGTGCGGCGCTCCCTCAGTACTGACCCTCCGACAGTGCGGCGCTCCCTCAGTACTGACCCTCCGACAGTGCGGCGCTCCCTCAGTACTGACCCTCCGACAGTGCGGCGCTCCCTCAGTACTGACCCTCCGACAGTGCGGCGCTCCCTCAGTCCTGACCCTCCGACAGTGCAGCGCTCCCTCAGTACTGACCCTCCAACAGTGCAGCACTCCCTCAGTACTGACCCTCTGAAAGTCCAGCACTCCCTCAGTACTGACCCTCCAACAGTGCGGCACTCCCTCAGCACTGACTGTCCTCCGACAGTGCGGCACTCACTCAGTACTGTCCCTCCGACAGTCCGGCACTCCCTCAGTACTGACCCTCCGACAGTGCAGCGCTCCCTCAGTATTGACCCTCCGACAGTGCGGCGCTCCCTCAGTACTGACCCTCCGACAGTGCGGCGCTCCCTCAGCACTGACCCTCCGACAGTGCGGCGCTCCCTCAGTACTGACCCTCTGACAGTGCGGCACTCCCTCAGCACTGACCCTCCGACAGTGCTGCACTCCCTCAGTACTGACCCTCCGACAGTGCAGTGCTCCCTCAGTACTGACCCTCCGACAGTGCTGCACTCCCTCAGTACTGTCACTCCGACAGTGCAGTGCTCCCTCAGTACTGACCCTCCGACAGTGCGGCACTCCCTCAGTACTGTCACTCCGACATTGTGGCACTCCCTCAACACTAACCGTCCTCCGACAGTGCGGCACTCCCTCAGTACTGACCCTCCGACAGTGCAGTGCTCCCTCAGTACTGACCCTCTGACAGTGCGTCACTCCCTCAGTACTGACCCTCCGACAGTGCAGCGCTCTCTCAGTACTGACCCTCCGACAGTGCGGCACTCCCTCAGTACTGACCCTCCGACAGTGCAGCACTCCCTCAGTACTGACCCTCTGACAGTGCGGCACTCCCTCAGTACTGACCCTCCGACAGTGCAGTGCTCCCTCAGTACTGACCCTCTGACAGTGCGGCACTCCCTCAGTACTGACCCTCCGACAGTGTGGCGCTCTCTCAGTACTGACCCTCCGACAGTGCGGCACTCCCTCAGTACTGACCCTCCGACAGTGCGGCACTCCCTCAGTACTGACCCTCCGACAGTGCGGCACTCCCTCAGTATTGACCCTCCGACAGTGCGGCACTCCCTCAGTACTGACACTCCGACAGTGCGGCGCTCTCTCAGTACTGACCCTCCAACAGTGCGGCACTCCCTCAGTACTGACCCTCCGACAGTGCAGCACTCCCTCAGTACTGACCCTCCGACAGTGCGGCACTCCCTCAGTACTGACCCTCCGACAGTGCGGTGCTCCCTCAGTACTGACTCTCCGACAGTGCGGCGCTCCCTCAGTACTGACCCTCCGACAGTGCGGCGCTCCCTCAGTACTGACCCTCCGACAGTGCGGCACTCCCTCAGTACTGACCCTCTGACAGTGCGGCGCTCCCTCAGTACTGACCCTCCGACAGTGCGGCGCTCCCTTAGTACTGACCCTCCGACAGTGCGGCACTCCCTCAGTACTGACCCTCCGACAGTGCGGCGCTCCCTCAGTACTGACACTCCGACAGTGCGGCCCTCCCTCAGTACTGACCCTCCGACAGTGCGGCACTCCCTCAGTACTGACCCTCCGACAGTGCGGCGCTCCCTCAGTACTGACCCTCTGACCTTGCAGCGCTCCCTCAGTACTGACCCTCTGACAGTGCGGCGCTCCCTCAGTACTGACCCTCTGACAGTGCGGCGCTCCCTCAGTACTGACCCTCCGACCTTGCGGCGCTCCCTCAGTACTGACCCTCCGACAGTGCCGCACTCCCTCAGTACTGACCCTCCGACAGTGTGGCACTCCCTCAGTACTGACCCTCCGACAGTACAGCACTCCCTCAGTACTGACCCTCCGATAGTGCAGCACTCCCTCAGTACTGACCCTCTGACAGTGCAGCACTCCCTCAGTACTGACCCTCCGATAGTGCGGCACCCCCTCAGTACTGACCCTCCGACAGTGCAGCACTCCCTCAGTACTGACCCTCCGACAGTGCAGCACTCCCTCAGCACTGACCCTCCGACAGTGCGGCGCCCCCACAGTACTGACACTGGGGGTGCCGCTCTGGCTAATGTTTTCTCAGGATACTGGCATGGGGCCTTGAACCTCACTGTTTATAGAGCTCCTCTCCAAGCTATGACTGTCAGCTGCAATGAGCTGGAGAGGTGAATATGACTCACTGCAGCAATCTTAGCTGCTTTTGGCCTTGTCAGAGAGCATCACCCCCGAGCTGATCTTTTCGATAAAGTGGATTTATGTCAAACAGTAATGCTGCAGTTTAATTACAATGAAACCACTCTTTCAGCAGCATCGCTGCCTCGAGATTACTCGTGTCCTTAAAGTTGTGTGAAAATGTCAAGCACTTCAGGATCCACAGTGACATTGTTTACAGGCAGTGGTGTAGTGGTTTTATAACTGTACCAGGTACCCAGAGACCCAGCAGGATCCTCTAGGGACCTGCGTTCAAATCCCATCACAGCAGAGAGTGAAATTGGAATTCAGTAAAAATCGGGAATTCTAAGTCGACTGTCTTAAAAACCCCATCTGGGTCACTAATCCCCTTTCGGGAGGGAAATCTGCCCTCCTTACCCGGTCTGGCCTACACGTGATTCCAGACCCCACAGCCACGTGGTCGACTCTTAATCTGCCCCCCAACTGAAATGTCTGAGTGAGACCCTCAGTTGTATCAAACTGCTACAGAGACACAACAAAGGGATGAAACCGGACAGACCACCCGGCATTGACGTGGGCACCAGAAACAACAACGGCAAACTCAGCCCTGTCGACCCTGCAAAGTCCTCCTCACTAACATCTGGGGGCTAGTGCCTAAATTGGGAGAGCTGTCTCACAGACTAGTCAAGCAACAGCCTGACATAGTCATCCTCACAGAATCATACCTTACAGATAATGTCCCAGACACCACCATCACCATCCCTGGGTATGTCCTGTCCCACCAGCAGGACAGACCCAGCAGAGGTGGTTGACACAGGGGTATAGATTCAGGAGGGAGTTCTCAACATTGACTCTGGACCCCATGAAGTCTCATGGCATCAGGTCAAACACGGGCAAGGAAACTTCCTGCTGATGACCACGTACCACCCTCCCTCAGCTGATAAATCCGTGCTCCTCCATGTTGAACAGCACTTGGAGGAAGCACTGAAATAGGTTAAATAAGTTGTATTTGTGTTTGTGGGTGTTAGGATTGAGTTTTCAGTTTGATCTGTATTTCTGTAGCTGTGCTAAGAAAAGGTCAAGTTGAGTTTTCGTTTCACTTTAAAAGTTTCTAAAGAGTTTTAAGACTCCTAAAGAGAAGTTAAGCAACCATAAGAGTAGAAAATAGTGCTGTTGCCTCGCAACAGGGGTCCGGAGAGGCACTGACATGCACAGAGAAATTAAAGAAAAAGCAGTTTAGAGTTCAGCTTGAAATAAGGAGTCCAGACAGACTGGAGACTGGGAGAGGGAACTGCAGATTGAGAGCAGATTTCTCATAAGAACCAAAAGGTCCCAAGGCCAAAGGAGTGAGGCAGAAACAGGGGAAAGTCCCAAGCAGACCTTCTGGTCAAAGTAAGGACAAGACCCTGCAAAAGGTCCTGTTAAATGAAGTTAAGAGGGGCAGAGAGAAAGACTCCAAGCTTCAGATTTAAAGAGGCAAATGCTGAAGAAAGCAGATTTAAATTGAGAAGAGCTTGCAAGAGGCAAGAAGGACCAAAGAGACAACTGAAGGTCTGTAACCCTTTGCTGTGGGCGTGTGAAGCAGTGGTGTACTGTTGATGGCTGAGTCGATGAGAGGGAGTGCATGGAATTCAGCTTGAATGCATGTGGTGACCCAGGGAAGAGGAACATCGGAAGGGGAGTTTGAAGCCCTTGAGGTGAACCCTTGCAGAAGGCGTCTGAGAGAAAGCAACGGTTTGGAAGCAGATTCCAAGATGAGGCCTTCAAGAGCGGAGGTTGGAAACCCTCATGTGAAAAGCTGGAGTGCAACGAGACCGGTTGGCTCACTGTGTGACAAGCTTCTGGGGGGAGTCGAGGAAAGATCCATAGCATCTGTCCAGGGTGGCATCTGTATCTTGGTTTCAGAGCATGGTGTACCTGACCACAGGGTGTCTGCTGGTTAAAATCGACTGTGTACCTACTGTGAATATCAGAGTATGAGATAGCTTTTGTAACCTGGGTTATCCTTACAAATCTGTATATATCTGTAAAGGTATAGTTGTGGGTGAAGGACCACTGTGATATAGTTAATCTTTCCTTGTTTAATAAATGTTTTGTGCTTTTGTTAAAAGTTCACCAGCTGACTCCTGTGACTCTGTTCAGTACCCACTCTCCATGTATTTATACAAAGTTAGGATCTATCAAGTTGGGTTCCATCCTGGGATCTGGCTGGCCCAGGGGTAACCTCAGCTGGGATCATAACAGTGACAAGGCCACAGAATGTACTCCAGGTGGGGGACTTCAATGTCCATCACCAAGAGAGTCTCGGTAGCACCACTACTGACCGAGCTGGCCGAGTCCTAAAAGACATAGCTGCTAGACTGGGTCTGCAGCAGTTGGTGAGGGAACAAGAGGGAAAAACACTCTTGACCTCATCCTCATCCTCACCAACCTGCCTGTCACAGATGCATCTGTCCATGACAGTATCGGTAGGAGTGACCACCCCACAGTCATTGTGGAGACAAAGTCCCACCTTCACATTGAGGATACCCTCCATCGTGTTGTGTGGCACTATCACTGTGCTAAATGGGATAGATTTCAAACAGATCTAGCAGCTCAAGACTGGGCATCCATGAGGTGCTGTGGGCCATCAGCAGTAGCAGAATTGTACTCAACCATTCGCAACAATCTTCAGCCAGAAGTGCCGAGTGGATGATCCATCTCAGCCTCCTCTGGAGGTCCCCAGCATCACAGATGCCAGTCTCCAGCCAATTCAATTCACTCCACATGATATCAAGAAATGGCTGAAGGCACTGGATAGTGCAAAGACTATGGGCCCTGACAATATTCCGGCAATAGTACTGAAGACTTGTTCTCCAAAACTTGCTGCACCCCTAGCCAAGCTGTTCCAGTACAGCTACAACACTGACATCTACCCGGCTATGTGGAGAATTGCCCAGGTATGTCACGTACACAAAAAGCAGGACAAATCCAACCCGACCAATTACCCACCCCATCAGTCTAGTCTCCATCATCATTAAAGTGCTGGAAGGGGTCATCAACAGTGCTATCAAGTGGCACTTGCTTAGCAATAACCTGCTCACTGATGCCCAGTTTGGGTTCTGCCAGGGTCACTCAGCTCCTGACCCCATTACAGCCTTGGTTCAAACATGGACAAAAGGGCTGAACTCCTGAGGTGAGGTGAGAGTGACTGCCCTTGACATCGAGGCAGCATTTGACCGAGTGTGGCATCAAGGAGCCCCAGAAAAACTGGAGTCAATGGGAATCAGGGGGGAAACTCTCCGCTGGTTGGGGTCATACCCAGCACAAAGGAAGATGGTTGTGGTTGTTGGAGGTCAGTCATCTCAGCTCCAGGACATCACTGCAGGAGTTCCCCAGGGTAGTGTCCTCGGCCCAACCATCTTCAGCTGCTTCATCAATGACCTTCCTTCCATCATAAGGTCAGAAGTGGGGATGTTCGCTGATGATTGCACAATGTTCAGCACCATTCACAACTCCGCAGATACTGAAGCAGCCCATGTCCAAATGCAGCAAGACCTGGACAATATCCAGGCTTGGGCTGACAAGTGGTGAGTAACATTCACACCACACAAGTGTCAGGCAATGACCATCTCTAACAAGAGAGAATCTAACCAACACCCCTTGATGTTCAATGGCATCACCATCACTGAATCCCCCACTATCAACATCGTGGGGGTTACCATTGACCAGAAATTGAACTGGACCAGCCATATAAATACTGTGGCTACAAGAGCAGGTCAGAGGCTGGGAATCCTGCAGTGAGTAACTCACCTCCTGACTCCCCAAAGCCTGTCCACCATCTACAAGGTACAAGTCAGGAGTGGGATGGAATACTCCCCACTTGCCTGGATGAGTGCAGCTCCCACAACACTCAAGAAGCTCGACACCATCCAGGACAAAGCAGCCCCGCTTGATCGGCACCCCATCCACAAACATTCACTCCCTCCACCACCGACGCACAGTAGCAGCAGTGTGTGTACCATCTACAAGATGCACTGCAGCAACTCACCAAGGCTCCTTAGACAGGACCTTCCAAACCGATGACCACTACCATCTAGAAGGACAAGGGCAGCAGACACATGGGGAACACCACCACCTGGAAGTCCCCCTCTGAGCCACTCACCATCCTGACTTGGAAATATATGGGCCGTTCCTTCACTGTCGCTGGGTCCAAATCCTGGAACTCCCTCCCTAACAGCACGGTGAGTGTACCTACACCACAGGGACTGCAGTGGTTCAAGAAGGCAGCTCACCACCACCTTCTCAAGGGGCAATTAGGGATGGGCAATAAATGTTGGCCTAGCCAGTGAAGCCCATAACCCACGAACAAATAAAAGGGCATGACCCTTGGATTAATTAATGCTGCAGGAGGGGGAGAATAAATCTCTGTGTAGCCCGCAAGTGTGGGATAGTTCAGAGGCAGTGGGGGGTGTGGGGGTGTACCTTTCCCCAACCCTCCCTATGCCTCTTGCTCAGGGCTTGGTCAGCCACCAAATTCCCCCTTTGTTGCCTCCCTCGAATGGCTGCTCTCCATTTTGTGTGTACACCTGACAGTCAAGATCTGCTGGCTATGCAACTGCAGTGTGCATCGCATCCCACAGCCTGAAAACTGCTCCCTAATCTCCCACCACCAACCGCACCCTCCCCCCACCCCCCACACACCCACAGTGGGGACACCCATGACAGAATCAGGGGAATCCCCAATTACCCACCCTACCGCACCCCAGATGGTTTGCAATATCCCTCTTCACCCTGAGCTGGCCCACACAGTTCACAACCCCAGCTTGGGGGCAGCTGAGAAAGGTTCAATTGGACAGCACCAACCGCACCAGGTCCTGTCCATGGGAGAACCCAATTCCCAATCGATTCCACAGTAAAATTAACCGATATTGCCAGGGTTCAGGATGTCACCCATTGAATCACAGTGTGAACGTCACAGGAAGAGGCCACTTGGCCCATCAAGTTGGCGTTGGCTCAAAAACAAGCCACCCAGCCAAAGCTCCCATCCCCCACCACGTGCAGGGTCTCCCAAGTTTGACCAGGGTCTGGGGAGTTGGGGATAGTAGAAAACATGAAGAGTGAGACCGAAGGGCAGCTCCCCCTATAACCACTTGGTCCCCACCATTCCATCACTCAATATCACCCATGTCCCAACACCCCCTGTGCTCGCTGTGCTCAATATCACCCATGTCCCAACACCCCCTGTGCTCGCTGTGCTCAATATCACCCATGTCCCAACACCCCCTGTGCTCGCTGTGCTCAATATCACCCATGTCCCAACACCCCCTGTGTTCGCTGTGCTCAATATTAGCCATGTCCCAACACCCCCTGTGCTCGCTGTGCTCAATATCACCCATGTCCCATCACCCCCTGTGCTCGCTGTGCTCAATATCACCCATGTCCCAACACCCCCTGTGCTCGCTGTGCTCAATATCACCCATGTCCCAACACCCCTGTGCTCGCTGTGCTCAATATCACCCATGTCCCAACACCCCCTGTGCTCGCTGTGCTCAATATCACCCATGTCCTAACACCCCCTGTGCTCGCTGTGCTCAATATCACCCATATCCCAACACCCCCTGTGCTCGCTGTGCTCAATATCACCCATGTCCCAACACCCCCTGCGCTCGCTGTGCTCAATATCACCCATGTCCTAACACCCCCTGTGCTCGCTGTGCTCAATATCACCCATGTCCCAACACCCCCTGTGCTCGCTGTGCTCAATATCACCCATGTCCCAACACCCCCTGCGCTCGCTGTGCTCAATATCACCCATGTCCTAACACCCCCTGTGCTCGCTGTGCTCAATATCACCCATGTCCCATCACCCCCTGTGCTCGCTGTGCTCAATATCACCCATGTCCCAACACCCCCTGTGCTCGCTGTGCTCAATATCACCATGTCCCAACACCCCCTGTGCTCGCTGTGCTCAATATCACCCATGTCCCAACACCCCCTGTGCTCGCTGTGCTCAATATCACCCATGTCCCAACACCCCCCTGTGCTCGCTGTGCTCAATATCACCCATGTCCCAACACCCCCTGTGCTCGCTGTGCTCAATATCACCCATGTCCCAACACCCCCTGTGCTCGCTGTGCTCAATATCACCCATGTCCCAACACCCCCTGTGCTCGCTGTGCTCAATATCACCCATGTCCCAACACCCCCTGTGCTCGCTGTGCTCAATATCACCCATGTCCCAACACCCCCTGTGCTCGCTGTGCTCAATATCACCCATGTCCCATCACCCCCTGTGCTCGCTGTGCTCAATATCACCCATGTCCCAACACCCCCTGTGCTCGCTGTGCTCAATATCACCCATGTCCCAACACCCCCTGTGCTCGCTGTGCTCAATATCACCCATGTCCCAACACCCCCTGTGCTCGCTGTGCTCAATATCACCCATGTCCTAACACCCCCTGTGCTCGCTGTGCTCAATATCACCCATGTCCCAACACCCCCTGTGCTCGCTGTGCTCAATATCACCCATGTCCCAACACCCCCTGTGCTCGCTGTGCTCAATATCACCCATGTCCCAACACCCCCTGTGCTCGCTGTGCTCATATCACCCATGTCCCAACACCCCCTGTGCTCGCTGTGCTCAATATCACCCATGTCCCAACACCCCCCTGTGCTCGCTGTGCTCAATATCACCCATGTCCCAACACCCCCTGTGCTCGCTGTGCTCAATATCACCCATGTCCCAACACCCCCTGTGCTCGCTGTGCTCAATATCACCCATGTCCCAACACCCCCTGTGCTCGCTGTGCTCAATATCACCCATGTCCCAACACCCCCTGTGCTCGCTGTGCTCAATATCACCCATGTCCCAACACCCCTGTGCTCGCTGTGCTCAATATCACCCATGTCCCAACACCCCCTGTGCTCGCTGTGCTCAATATCACCCATGTCCCAACACCCCCTGTGCTCGCTGTGCTCAATATCACCCATGTCCCAACACCCCCTGTGCTCGCTGTGCTCAATATCACCCATGTCCCAACACCCCCTGTGCTCGCTGTGCTCAATATCACCCATGTCCCAACACCCCCTGTGCTCGCTGTGCTCAATATCACCCATGTCCAACACCCCCTGTGCTCGCTGTGCTCAATATCACCCATGTCCCAACACCCCCTGTGCTCGCTGTGCTCAATATCACCCATGTCCCAACACCCCCTGTGCTCGCTGTGCTCAATATCACCCATGTCCCAACACCCCCTGTGCTCGCTGTGCTCAATATCACCCATGTCCCAACACCCCCTGTGCTCGCTGTGCTCAATATCACCCATGTCCCAACACCCCCTGTGCTCGCTGTGCTCAATATCACCCATGTCCCAACACCCCCTGTGCTCGCAGTGCTCAATATCACCCATGTCCCAACACCCCCTGTGCTCGCTGTGCTCAATATCACCCATGTCCCAACACCCCCTGCGCTCGCTGTGCTCAATATCACCCATGTCCCAACACCCCCTGCGCTCGCTGTGCTCAATATCACCCATGTCCCAACACCCCCCTGCGCTCGCTGTGCTCAATATCACCCATGTCCCAACAGCCCCTGCGCTCGCTGTGCTCAATATCACCCATGTCCCAACACCCCCGTGCTCGCTGAGCTCAATATCACCCATGTCCCAACACCCCCTGCGCTCGCTGTGCTCAATATCACCCATGTCCCAACACCCCCTGCGCTCGCTGTGCTCAATATCACCCATGTCCCAACACCCCCTGCGCTCGCTGTGCTCAATATCACCCATGTCCCAACACCCCCTGCTGCTCGCTGTGCTCAATATCACCCATGTCCCAACACCCCCTGCGCTCGCTGTGCTCAATATCACCCATGTCCCAACACCCCCCTGTGCTCGCTGTGCTCAATATCACCCATGTCCCAACACCCCCTGTGCTCGCTGTGCTCAATATCACCCATGTCCCAACACCCCCCTGTGCTCGCTGTGCTCAATATCACCCATGTCCCAACACCCCCTGTGCTCGCTGTGCTCAATATCACCCATGTCCCAACACCCCCTGTGCTCGCTGTGCTCAATATCACCCATGTCCCAACACCCCCTGTGCTCGCTGTGCTCAATATCACCCATGTCCCAACACCCCCCTGTGCTCGCTGTGCTCAATATCACCCATGTCCCAACACCCCCTGTGCTCGCTGTGCTCAATATCACCCATGTCCCAACACCCCCTGTGCTCGCTGTGCTCAATATCACCCATGTCCCAACACCCCCTGTGCTCGCTGTGCTCAATATCACCCATGTCCCAACACCCCCTGTGCTCGCTGTGCTCAATATCACCCATGTCCCAACACCCCCTGTGCTCGCTGTGCTCAATATCACCCATGTCCCAACACCCCCTGTGCTCGCTGTGCTCAATATCACCCATGTCCCAACACCCCCTGTGCTCGCTGTGCTCAATATCACCCATGTCCCAACACCCCCTGTGCTCGCTGTGCTCAATATCACCCATGTCCCAACACCCCTGTGCTCGCTGTGCTCAATATCACCCATGTCCCATCACCCCCTGTGCTCGCTGTGCTCAATATCACCCATGTCCCAACACCCCCTGTGCTCGCTGTGCTCAATATCACCCATGTCCCAACACCCCCTGTGCTCGCTGTGCTCAATATCACCCATGTCCCAACACCCCCTGTGCTCGCTGTGCTCAATATCACCCATGTCCCAACACCCCCTGTGCTCGCTGTGCTCAATATCACCCATGTCCCAACACCCCCTGTGCTCGCTGTGCTCAATATCACCCATGTCCCAACACCCCCTGTGCTCGCTGTGCTCAATATCACCCATGTCCCAACACCCCCTGTGCTCGCTGTGCTCAATATCACCCATGTCCCAACACCCCCTGTGCTCGCTGTGCTCAATATCACCCATGTCCCAACACCCCCTGTGCTCGCTGTGCTCAATATCACCCATGTCCCAACACCCCCTGTGCTCGCTGTGCTCAATATCACCCATGTCCCAACACCCCCTGTGCTCGCTGTGCTCAATATCACCCATGTCCCAACACCCCCTGTGCTCGCTGTGCTCAATATCACCCATGTCCCAACACCCCCTGTGCTCGCTGTGCTCAATATCACCCATGTCCCAACACCCCCTGTGCTCGCTGTGCTCAATATCACCCATGTCCCAACACCCCCTGTGCTCGCTGTGCTCAATATCACCCATGTCCCAACACCCCCTGTGCTCGCTGTGCTCAATATCACCCATGTCCCAACACCCCCTGTGCTCGCTGTGCTCAATATCACCCATGTCCCAACACCCCCCTGTGCTCGCTGTGCTCAATATCACCCATGTCCCAACACCCCCTGTGCTCGCTGTGCTCAATATCACCCATGTCCCAACACCCCCTGTGCTCGCTGTGCTCAATATCACCCATGTCCCAACACCCCCTGTGCTCGCTGTGCTCAATATCACCCATGGTCCAACACCCCCTGTGCTCGCTGTGCTCAATATCACCCATGTCCCAACACCCCCTGTGCTCGCTGTGCTCAATATCACCCATGTCCCAACACCCCCTGTGCTCGCTGTGCTCAATATCACCCATGTCCCAACACCCCCTGTGCTCGCTGTGCTCAATATCACCCATGTCCCAACACCCCCTGTGCTCGCTGTGCTCAATATCACCCATGTCCCAACACCCCCTGTGCTCGCTGTGCTCAATATCACCCATGTCCCAACACCCCCTGTGCTCGCTGTGCTCAATATCACCCATGTCCCAACACCCCCTGTGCTCGCTGTGCTCAATATCACCCATGTCCCAACACCCCCTGTGCTCGCTGTGCTCAATATCACCCATGTCCCAACACCCCCTGTGCTCGCTGTGCTCAATATCACCCATGTCCCAACACCCCCTGTGCTCGCTGTGCTCAATATCACCCATGTCCCAACACCCCCTGTGCTCGCTGTGCTCAATATCACCCATGTCCCAACACCCCCTGTGCTCGCTGTGCTCAATATCACCCATGTCCCAACACCCCCTGTGCTCGCTGTGCTCAATATCACCCATGTCCCAACACCCCCTGTGCTCGCTGTGCTCAATATCACCCATGTCCCAACACCCCCTGTGCTCGCTGTGCTCAATATCACCCATGTCCCAACACCCCCTGTGCTCGCTGTGCTCAATATCACCCATGTCCCAACACCCCCTGTGCTCGCTGTGCTCAATATCACCCATGTCCCAACACCCCCTGTGCTCGCTGTGCTCAATATCACCCATGTCCCAACACCCCCTGTGCTCGCTGTGCTCAATATCACCCATGTCCCAACACCCCCCTGTGCTCGCTGTGCTCAATATCACCCATGTCCCAACACCCCCTGTGCTCGCTGTGCTCAATATCACCCATGTCCCATCACCCCCTGTGCTCGCTGTGCTCAATATCACCCATGTCCCAACACCCCCTGTGCTCGCTGTGCTCAATATCACCCATGTCCCAACACCCCCTGTGCTCGCTGTGCTCAATATCACCCATGTCCCAACACCCCCTGTGCTCGCTGTGCTCAATATCACCCATGTCCCATCACCCCCTGTGCTCGCTGTGCTCAATATCACCCATGTCCCAACACCCCCTGTGCTCGCTGTGCTCAATATCACCCATGTCCCAACACCCCCTGTGCTCGCTGTGCTCAATATCACCCATGTCCCAACACCCCCTGTGCTCGCTGTGCTCAATATCACCCATGTCCCTAACACCCCCTGTGCTCGCTGTGCTCAATATCACCCATGTCCCAACACCCCCTGTGCTCGCTGTGCTCAATATCACCCATGTCCCATCACCCCCTGTGCTCGCTGTGCTCAATATCACCCATGTCCCAACACCCCCTGTGCTCGCTGTGCTCAATATCACCCATGTCCCAACACCCCCTGTGCTCGCTGTGCTCAATAATCACCCATGTCCCAACACCCCCTGCGCTCGCTGTGCTCAATATCACCCATGTCCCAACACCCCCTGCGCTCGCTGTGCTCAATATCACCCATGTCCCAACACCCCCTGCGCTCGCTGTGCTCAATATCACCCATGTCCCAACACCCCCTGCGCTCGCTGTGCTCAATATCACCCATGTCCCAACACCCCCTGCGCTCGCTGTGCTCAATATCACCCATGTCCCAACACCCCCTGCGCTCGCTGTGCTCAATATCACCCATGTCCCAACACCCCCTGTGCTCGCTGTGCTCAATATCACCCATGTCCTGACACCCCCTGTGCTCGCTGACCCACACTGGCTCCCGGTCCAGCAACACCTCCATTTTCAAATTCTCACCCTCGTTTTCAAATCCCTCCTCACCCCCTCCCTATCTCTGTAACTTCCTCCAGCCCCTACACCCCTCCCTATCTCTGTAACCTCCTCCAGCCCCTACACCCCTCCCTATCTCTGTAAGCTCCTTCAGCCTCTACACCCCTCCCTATCTCTGTAACCTCCTGCAGCCCCTACACCCCTCCCTATCTCTGTAACCTCCTCCAGGCCCTACACCTCTCCCTATCTCTGTAACCTCCTCCAGCCCCTACACCCCTCCCTATCTCTGTAACCTCCTCCAGCCGCTACACCCCTCCCTATCTCTGTAACCTCCTCCAGCCGCTACACCCCTCCCTATCTCTGTAACCTCCTCCAGCCCCTACACCCCTCCCTATCTCTGTAACCTCCTCCAGCCCCTACACCCCTCCCTATCTCTGTAACCTCCTCCAGCCGCTACACCCCTCCCTATCTCTGTAACCTCCTCCAGCCGCTACACCCCTCCCTATCTCTGTAACCTCCTCCAGCCCCTACACCCCTCCCTATCTCGGTAACCTCCTCCAGCCCCTACACCCCTCCCTATCTCGGTAACCTCCTCCAGCCCCTACACCCCTCCCTATCTCTGTAACCTCCTCCAGCCCCTACACCCCTCCCTATCTCTGTAACCTCCTCCAGCCCCTACACCCCTCCCTATCTCTGTAACCTCCTCCAGCCCCTACACCCCTCCCTATCTCTGTAACCTCCTCCAGCCCCTACATCCCTATCTCTGTAACCTCCTCCAGCCCCTACATCCCTATCTCTGTAACCTCCTCCAGCCCCTACACCCCTCCCTATCTCTGTAACATCCTCCAGCCCCTACACCCCTCCCTATCTCTGTAACCTCCTCCAGCCCCTACACCCTTCCCTATCTCTGTAACCTCCTCCAGCCCCTACACCCCTCCCTATCTCTGTAACCTCCTCCAGACCCTACACCCCTCCCTATCTCTGTAACCTCCTCCAGCCCCTACACCCCTCTCTATCTCTGTAACCTCCTCCAGCCCCTACACTCCTCCCTATCTCTGTAACCTCCTCCAGCCGCTACACCCCTCCCTATCTCTGTAACCTCCTTCAGCCCCTACACCCCTCCCTATCTCTGTACCTCCTCAGCCCTACACCCCTCCCTATCTCTGTAACCTCCTCCAGCCGCTACACCCCTCCCTATCTCTGTAACCTCCTCCAGCCCCTACACCCCTCTCTATCTCTGTAACCTCCTCCAGACCCTACACCCCTCCCTATCTCTGTAACCTCCTCCAGCCCCTACACCCCCTCCCTATCGCTGTAACCTCCTCCAGCCCCTACACCCCTCCCTATCTCTGTAACCTCCTCCAGCCCCTACACCCCTCCCTATCTCTGTAACCTCCTCCAGCCCCTACACCCCTCCCTATCTCTGTAACCTCCTCCAGCCCCTACACCCCTCCCTATCTCTGTAACCTCCTCCAGCCCCTACACCCCTCTCTATCTCTGTAACCTCCTCCAGCCCCTACAACCCTCCGAGATCTCTGCTCTCCTCCAATTCTGGCCTCTTGCCCATCCCCCGATTCCCATCGCTCCACCATTGGTGGCCGTGCCTTCAGCTGCCTGGGGCCCCGAGCTCTGGAATTCCCTCCCTAAACCTCTCCGCCCCTCTCTCTCTCTCTCTCTCTCTCTGGCCCCACTCCCACTGCTCAAGATCCTCCTTAAAACCAACCTCCTTGACCGAGCTCTTGGCCGCCCGTCCCATATATCTCCTTAAAACTCAACTTCTCATTCTAATATCTCTTTAAGCTGGCTCTGTGAAAGCTTTGGTCTGGTGACACTCCTTCAAGCCCCTTGTGAATGTTTCACTGGGGTAACGCTGCAGTCTAAATGAAAATTTCCTTTAAGGTGGAGGTGGATGAGTAAACGTAATCGGGAAGACTAGTTCATGCATGGTTGGGATGTTCCTATCTGTTCCACTTTCTGGCTTCTCTATAATTCTCACAATCCCCAGTCCTGATGTTGTCTGATGGAATATGGTGGCCCACGAAGATGCTCATGCCACTCTGGACTGGATTGTTACAGTTATAACCAGAACAAACTCATTGCCCAGTGCAAAAGACACAGGGGAAAGAGGAGCAAGCACAATTCAGACCCCATTCTCCAGTCTTACGCCTGGTCCGCACAGACCCTCCGGACGGTGCTGCAGCACCATCACTGGTGGGAAGCCGTCACTGCAGCGTGACACATTCCCAGGGTTGGCCTCCATTTCGAGTGTTGACATGGTAAACGCCAGGGATTGAGGAAAGGTTGGGAGCTGGCTTCTTTTGGAAAAGATGAACGGAAGCTGCCAATGGATAAGGTTTTGGGTGGTGGGTGGGAGTCAAAATCCTTTGGGAACACGGCCAAACACGGCTGCAAGAGCACCAACAAAGGGAGTTATGGATCCGATGCATTTCTGGGAGTGAGTGAGGGGCGGCGCGGAGCTGCCAGGGTTAACTGGTCACCGGGAGAGGGATCCAGTGAGGCAAATGGACCATCCTGCTTTCTTAAAATTCTTGCGGCCTTAATCTCATCAATAGGGTCAGCCCCACGCTCTCAATGTCGTATACCCTCTATGGGGTATCTGGGCTGTGGGCCAGCCATTTCAGTCTATTGCTCAGTGGTTTCGGAGGGTGGGTCACGGGCTACAATTCAGAGCTCTTCCACGTCACTTTAGTCATCGTCCCCCAACTTCCCCCTCCTGCTCTTAGATCGTAAGGGTTAGGAGCAGGAGGCCATTCGGCCCCTCGAACCTGCTCCACCATTCTAGAAGGTCAAGGCCAATCTGATTGTGGCCTTAACTCCACTTCGCTGTCTGTCCCCCTCCATAACCCTTGACCCCCCGGTCAATCAGAAATCTCTCTAACTTGGCCTTGAATATATTCAGTGACCCAGCCCCCACTGCCCTCTGGAGGGGTGGGGGGGGTGGGAGACAATTCCACAGACTGACCACCCTCTGAGAGGAGAAATTCCTCATCTGTCTTCACTGGGAGACCCCTTATCCTGAAACTGTGCCCCCCTCCCTCATTCTAGATTCCCCCACGAAGGGGGGGGTAAACATCCTCCCAGCATCCACCCTGTCAAACCCGCCCCCCCCCCCCCAACAGGATCTTCTATGTTTCAATAAGGTCACCTCTCATTCTTCAACACTCCAATGGGTACAGGCCCAACCTGCTCAACCTGTCCTCATAAGACAAACCCGCTTCATCACAGGAATCAGCCCAGTGAACCTTCTCCGGACTGTCTCCCAGTGCATGTATATCCCTCTGTAAGTAAGGAGACCCAAACTGTACACAGAGCTCCAGGTGTGATCTCACCAAGGCCCTGTAGAGTTGTATCAAGAATTCCATTCTTGTATACCCCATCCCCCTCACAATCAGGGCCGAAATATTCCACTTGCCTTCCTAATTACTTGCCGAACCTCCATACTGACTTTATGTGATTCCTGTATCAGGTATCCCAGATCCCTCCATGCTACAGCATCCTGCAGTCTCTCTCCATTAGAATGATATTCCTTCTCCCCCAGTCACTCGCGTTTCCAAAGAGTCCAGAACGCAGAGGAATGTCCGAATGCATCTCCAAATGGAACGCAGGCAGCCAATGGGCCCCAGTGGGGGGTTCGGAGAGGTTGGTGGAGGCTTTGTGCTAGAGATGTGTCTCGGAAGACCGGGAGGGAGTACAAGGATGCAGGCAAGACAGGTGGCAGCTCCGACGCCGAGGTGAAGACAGAGGGCAAGACCTGAAGGATCAACTGGTGTTAGAGGAATTTAACACTGGGCCCAAATACATTGCTCCACCACTCTCCCACCCTGCATCCTGCTCCACCTAATCATCTGCCTCTCTCTGAGGCGGAGAGGGAGGAGGATGGGGAGGGGGAGAGGGAGGAAGGGAGGGAGGGAGGGAGAGAGGACGAGAGAGATGGGCGCAAGGAGGAGCAGGGAGAGAAGAGGAGAAAGAATATGAGGTGTGGAGGGACAGAAATTCAAAACTCTACACAAGTACAGTTCTCCGGCATGAACTGCAGTTCCAATCCAGGAAAATGTACCAACACGGCGCACACACCCCCACATTTATAAAATTTTTATTCTACATTATACAGGTCTTAGACCACATTTATTCTCAGTGTTCTGTAAGTAGTGGAAATGCTACCTTGAAAACAAAGGCAACCTTTTAATATCATAAAGACTTCAGCTCGGAAGATCGCTGTTGTAGTGCTGCTGTTTCTCAGTCCACAGCTCCGATATGGAAGGATAGGAGCCCTGGGCTGTGGGTTACAACCAGGGCAAGGCGTTAGAGGCAGAATATCCGACAGCTGGGGCTCTGATCCCGACCCTACTCCCGAGGTCCAGGTACCTCGCAGGTCGGAGGGAACTGAAACCCTGGCTGTGTCCCACATTCCCTCACCCGCTTCCGGTTCACCATGAGGCTCTTTCAAGCGAATAGGACCCAACACAGCTTCAGCAAGACTTTCTGCCCAGCGTTCGTCAGGAGGAGGAGGAGGAGGAGGAGAAGCAATGCTTAAACAGGATTTACGCGTTCATCCACAAGGAGCCCTCTGCAGGCAAAAGGAATATGTTCGAGCCTTCTGCCTTTTTTTGAGTTACCCGGGAGCTTGGGGAGCCGGTAGTTCCCCATTCCTTACTCCATGGCAACGCCACGGCCAATCACAGTTGACTTGCCAACCAATCGGCACCCTTTCCTCCTGTAGTATAAATTGTTGTGAGAGTTTGAGGTTTGGCATTCTTGCATTTGTCCTGATAAGCGCAAGGCAGAACACTTCAGCAACATGGCTCTCCCCTTCAGTAATACATTCGTGGACACAGCCAGGGTAGTGGAGAGGGAAAAGAAAGCGGGGGGGGGGGGGGGGGGGGGGGGGGGGATGGGAGGCTTTTGGAGGTGGAACCTTTGGAAGCCCAACAATCTCCGAGCACAACGTTGGTTCGAGCATTGCCTCTTCCTTCACTGGGTTTCCAGCTCTTGCATCGTCCACACAGGATGGTTCCTGTCCCAGGAAACTAGGTCTCTCTCTTGCAATTCTCTGCTCGGTGTCACCCCCGCGAACTACGAACAGTCATGTGTTGGAGGGGGGGGCTGGTTACACAGTCGGGACTGGTGCCGGTGAACTGCTGTTAGCAGTTTCAAAGAATGATGACCAACTGCATTAATACTGCAAATCTATACAGTGCCCCTTCCCACCCCCCATGCCATTGCAAGACCCTTTGGCTGATAGTACAACACATCCCTCTGCCTTTCCATACCCCGACCCCCTTGACCCTCATCTCCCCTCAAGAACCAAGTGTAGGGCTTGCAGAATGGGCAAATTAAGATGGGCTGAGTGGCCTCACTTATCAGTAATTAACCGATGAGTTGCATTACTTTAAATACAGCCCCTTGGAGGGAGAGGGGGAAGAAATAGAGATTGGGTGAGAGAGATGGGGGAGACAGAGCGAGAGATTGGGGGAGTGATAGAGGTTGGGAGAGATGGGTGAGAGAGAGAGAAAGAAAGATGCAGGGGAGAGAGAGAGAGAGAGAGAAAGATGCAGGGGAGAGAGAGAGAAAGATGTGGGGGAGAGAGAGAGAGAAGGATGCGGGGAAGAGAGAGAGAGAAAGATGCGGGGGAGAGAGAGAGAAAGATGCGGGGGAGAGAGAGAGAAAGATGCAGGGGAGAGAGAGAGAAAGATGCAGGGGAGAGAGAGAGAGAAGAATGCAGGGAAGAGAGAGAGAGAAAGATGAGGGAGAGAGAGAAAGATGCGAGGAAGAGAGAGAGAGAAAGATGCGGGGCAGAGAGAGAGAGAAAGATGCGGGGGAGAGAGAGAGAAAGATGCGGGGGAGAGAGAGAGAAAGATGCGGGGGAGAGAGAGAGAAAGATGCAGGGGAGAGAGAGAGAAAGATGCAGGGGAGAGAGAGAGAAAGATGCAGGGGAGAGAGAGAGAAAGATGCGGGGGAGAGAGAAAGATGCAGGGGAGAGAGAGAAAGATGCGGGGGAGAGAGAAAGATGCGGGGGAGAGAGAAAGATGCGGGGGAGAGAGAAAGATGCGGGGGAGAGAGAAAGATGCGGGGGAGAGAGAAAGATGCAGGGGAGAGAGAAAGATGCGGGGGAGAGAGAAAGATGCGGGGGAGAAGAGAGAAAGATGCGGGGGAGAAGAGAGAAAGATGCGGGGGAGAGAGAAAGATGCGGGGGAGAGAGAAAGATGCAGGGGAGAGAGAGAGAGAGAAGAATGCAGGGAAGAGAGAGAGAGAAAGATGCGGGGCAGAGAGAGAGAGAAAGATGCGGGGGAGAGAGAGAGAAAGATGCAGGGGAGAGAGAGAGAAAGATGCGGGGGAGAGAGAGAGAAAGATGCAGGGGAGAGAGAGAGAAAGATGCAGGGGAGAGAGAGAGAAAGATGCAGGGGAGAGAGAGAGAAAGATGCGGGGGAGAGAGAAAGATGCGGGGGAGAGAGAAAGATGCGGGGGAGAGAGAAAGATGCGGGGGAGAGAGAAAGATGCGGGGGAGAGAGAAAGATGCGGGGGAGAGAGAAAGATGCGGGGGAGAGAGAAAGATGCAGGGGAGAGAGAAAGATGCAGGGGAGAGAGAAAGATGCGGGGGAGAAGAGAGAAAGATGCGGGGGAGAGAGAAAGATGCGGGGGAGAGAGAAAGATGCGGGGGAGAGAGAAAGATGCGGGGGAGAGAGAAAGATGCGGGGGAGAGAGAAAGATGCGGGGGAGAGAGAAAGATGCGGGGGAGAGAGAAAGATGCGGGGGAGAGAGAAAGATGCGGGGGAGAGAGAAAGATGCGGGGGAGAGAGAAAGATGCGGGGGAGAGAGAAAGATGCGGGGGAGAGAGAAAGATGCGGGGGAGAGAGAAAGATGCGGGGGAGAGAGAAAGATGCCGGGGAGAGAGAAAGATGCGGGGGAGAGAGAGAGAGAAAGATGCGGGGAAGAGAGAGAGAGAGAAAGATGCGGGGCAGAGAGAGAGAAAGATGCGGGGCAGAGAGAGAGAAAGATGCGGGGAAGAGAGAAAGATGAGGGAGAGAGAGAAAGATGAGGGAGAGAGAGAAAGATACAGGGGAGAGAGAGAGAAAGATGGGAGTTGGGGAGTAGAGGGGGGGTAAGAGTAAAAAGGACGTGTGCAAAGAGAGAGAGAGAGAGCGGGAAGGGAGGAGGGAGGAACACTGGGCATCACATTGGGCAGTATGAGAGTCCATATATAAAGTGAACACTGTGTGTAACCAATCAACATCAAACACTGACGCCCAGCACTGCCCTCGACACACCAAGAACCTGCGCCCAGACAGACAGGTAGAAATGGATCTCTCAGCATGGTGTCACCGTGGGAGGAGGGGGAGGCGAAACCTCGCTCTAAGGCAGACCTCCTCCCCATTATCCTGTTCCCATTTGGCACTCCCCCACCCCCCATCCCCCCAATCCCAAGGGTGGGAGGCAATGGATGGGCAGAAGGTGAAGTGGGCGATCTGGGGCGAGGGTGAGAGGTCGAGATGGATAGGGCAGGCGTCGATCCAGAGATGCTCGGGGGGGGCGGGGGGTGGGGTCAAAGAGTGACTCGGGCGCTCTCTCTCTCTCTCTCTCTTTGTATATAAAAGAGAAGCAGTTCAGCTTCCTGGTCCTCCACCTCTTCTGCTTGGACAATGGTTTCCGACCCCCGAGGGAGAACGTTAGCGAGAGGTTAGGGACGAGTCCCTTCAGGGGGCTAAGAGCTGGCTGATCTCATCTGTGATCGCAGTATCTGGAATATGTTCTGTGAACAAAACGAGGAGGGGGGGGGAGAGAGAGAGAGACAAAGATTTGAAAGAAAAATTCGTCAGCGTATTGAAAATTGCAACGTGTACATTTCTCTCCGTCGACCCCTTTGATCATCTTAAACCCTCCTCGATTCGATGCCCCCTTAATCTTCCACACTCGAGGGAATACAAGCCGAGTCTGTGTGTGACCTGCCCTCGGGATTTAACCCTGGTCAGCCCCGGGGTCATCCTGGTGAATCTGCACTGACCCCACTCCTCCTCCGAGGGCCGATATATCCTTCCTGAGGGCGCAGAGCTGAACCCGGTTACTCCCGATGGGGTCCGAGCAGAAGTTTATACAACTGTCAGGTAACCTTCCCCCTGTTTGTGTTCCAGGCCCTCGGCCCTCGCTCCGCACGTTAACACTCGGACTGGGTCCTCAAATGTAACTGCGTAGGGAGGGGGGGTTCATCCCACAGGGTGGGCCGCTGGCAGCTGGTGCCATCGTGTGGCCAGCAGGGAAACTGCAGCAGCTCGGCCGCCTCTCGGGCAGTCACTGAGTCCCCAAGGGTGGGGGGTTCAGGGAGGTGCCCGACGGCGTTAGTGGGGAGAACCCCCCCCCCCCACCCCGCTCAGGGCCAACCAGGCAGGAAGGGGCTCCTTTCTCCCTGGGAGCTGCAGCAGGTGTGGGTTTAACCCAGGGGGAGAAGGGGGCTGAGGTTTACCTTGCTGCACATATTCTCACTGTTGCAGTTCTTGTCCTTGTCCGAGGTCTCGTCTTCAACCTGTGCACAGGAGCAGCGGTTTAGCGGTACTGGCACGCAGGCACACGCAAACACATGGGCGCACATGCAGACACACGCAGACATGTACAAACACACGGATGCGCACAGACACACACGGGCGGGCCCAGACAGTAGGGAGCGCGCAGACAGTAGGGCACGCGCAGACACACGGGTGCGCGCAGACACTAGGGCGCGCGCAGACACTAGGGAGCGCGCAGACACACAAGGCGGGTGCAGACACACACGGGAGCGCCCAGACAGTAGGGCACGCGCAGACACACAAGGGCGGGTGCAGACACACAAGGGCGGGCCCAGACAGTAGGGTGCGCGCAGACAGTAGGGTGCGCGCAGACAGTAGGGCTCGCGCAGAGAGTAGGGCGCGCGCAGAGAGTAGGGCGCGCGCAGAGAGTAGGGCGCGCGCAGAGAGTAGGGCGCGCGCAGACAGTAGGGCGCGCGCAGACAGTAGGGCGCGCGCAGACAGTAGGGCGCGCGCAGACAGTAGGGCGCGCGCAGACAGTAGGGCGCGCGCAGACAGTAGGGCGCGCGCAGACAGTAGGGCGCGCGCAGACAGTAGGGCGCGCGCAGACAGTAGGGCGCGCGCAGACAGTAGGGAGCGCGCAGACAGTAGGGAGCGCGCAGACAGTAGGGAGCGCGCAGACAGTAGGGCTCGCGCAGACAGTAGATCTCGCGCAGACACACGGGCGGGCGCAGACACACGGGCGGGCGCAGACACACGGGCGGGCGCAGACACACGGGCGGGCGCAGACACACGGGCGGGCGCAGACACACGGGCGGGCGCAGACAGTAGGGCACGCGCAGACACACAAGGGCGGGTGCAGACACACAAGGGCTGGCCCAGACAGTAGGGCGCGCGCAGACAGTAGGGAGCATGCAGACACACGGGCGGGCGCAGACACACGGGCGGGCGCAGACAGTAGGGAGCGCGCAGACAGTAGGGTGCGCGCAGACAGGGAGCACGCAGACAGGGAGCACGCAGACAGGGAGCACGCAGACAGGGAGCACGCAGACAGGGAGCACGCAGACAGTAGGGAACGCGCAAACACACGGGCGCGCGCAGGCACGTGCAAACACTGACAAAGCCAATGCACGTGGTTTTACATGTCAGAAACACGCTTGCTGATTTAACCCATTGTAGAAATACTGGTGCGCACTCTCGCTCCCGCTCGCATTCCCACTCCCGCACCCACTCCCGCTCGCGCACACACCGTACTAACTCTTGAAACCCACCCGGTTTGAGAACCAGTGTTCTCACCCACACGCCAGTCGAGTTGGGCAGGGTACCAGCATCGGGCTGTATAATAAGGGATGTACCAGCATCGGGCTGTATAACAAGGGATGGACCAGCATCGGGCTGTATAATAAGGGATGTACCAGAATCGGGCTGTATAATAAGGGATGGACCAGCATCAGGCTGTGTAATAAGGGATGTACCAGCATCGGGCTGTATAATAAGGGATGTACCAGCATCGGGCTGTATAATAAGGGATGTACCAGCATCGGGCTGTATAATAAGGGATGTACCAGCATCGGGCTGTGTAATAAGGGATGTACCAGCATCGGGCTGTATAATAAGGGATGTACCAGCATCGGGCTGTATAATAAGGGATGTACCAGCATCGGGCTATATAAGGGATGTACCAGCATCGGTCTGTATAATAAGGGATGGACCAGCATCGGGCTGTATAATAAGGGATGGACCAGCATCGGGCTGTATAATAAGGGATGGACCAGCATCGGGCTGTATAATAAGGGATGGACCAGCATCGGGCTGTATAATAAGGGATGGACCAGCATTGGGCTGTATAATAAGGGATGGACCAGCATCGGGCTGTATAGGGGATGTACCAGCATCGGGCTGTATAATAAGGGATGGACCAGCATCGGGCTGTATAATAAGGGATGTACCAGCTTCGGGCTGTGTAATAAGGGATGTACCAGCATCGGGCTGTATAAGGGATGTACCAGCATCGGGCTGTATAAGGGATGTACCAGCATCGGGCTGTATAAGGGATGTACCAGCATCGGGCTGTGTAATAAGGGATGGACCAGCATCGGGCTGTATAAGGGATGGACCAGCATCGGGCTGTATAATAAGGGATGGACCAGCATCGGGCTGTATAAGGGATGGACCAGCATCGGGCTGTATAATAAGGGATGGACCAGCATCGGGCTGTATAATAAGGGATGGACCAGCATCGGGCTGTATAATAAGGGATGGACCAGCATCGGGCTGTATAAGGGATGTACCAGCATCGGGCTGTATAAGGGATGTACCAGCATCGGGCTGTATAAGGGATGGACCAGCATCGGGCTGTATAATAAGGGATGGACCAGCATCGGGCTGTATAATAAGGGATGGACCAGCATCGGGCTGTATAAGGGATGGACCAGCATCGGGCTGTATAATAAGGGATGGACCAGCATCGGGCTGTATAAGGGATGGACCAGCATCGGGCTGTATAATAAGGGATGGACCAGCATCGGGCTGTATAATAAGGGATGGACCAGCATCGGGCTGTATAAGGGATGGACCAGCATCGGGCTGTATAATAAGGGATGGACCAGCATCGGGCTGTATAATAAGGGATGGACCAGCATCGGGCTGTATAAGGGATGGACCAGCATCGGGCTGTATAAGGGATGTACCAGCATCGGGCTGTATAAGGGATGGACCAGCATCGGGCTGTATAATAAGGGATGGACCAGCATCGGGCTGTATAATAAGGGATGGACCAGCATCGGGCTGTATAAGGGATGGACCAGCATCGGTCTGTATAATAAGGGATGGACCAGCATCGGGCTGTATAATAAGGGATGGACCAGCATCGGGCTGTATAAGGGATGGACCAGCATCGGTCTGTATAATAAGGGATGGACCAGCATCGGGCTGTATAATAAGGGATGGACCAGCATCGGGCTGTATAAGGGATGTGCTCCTGCAGTGAGTTGGGGGCCGGGCGGGACCTGTACATTGTGTGTTGGACGTGTCTCCAGGAGCCAGTGGGGAAGCGGCATCCAATTCTCCCTCCCCCAGGAGCCCCGTCCCCTCCCCAGGGCCACGGGGTCACACAGCACAGAAGGCGGCCATTCAGCCCATCACGCCCAGGCTGGATCTTTGGAAGATACCCGCCCACCCCTTCCCTCTAAGTGAGGCTCCGAATTTGTATGGTGCATTTTGCGCCATTTGTGAGGTGGCGAGTCCCAAATTGAATCTACCGGCATGTGGGTCAGCATGTTTGGGTTGGGAAGGATGTATGGGGCCGTTAGCGCCCCGCCCAGCGTGGGGGGCATCTCTGGCTGGCTGCACGGGCACCTGTGTACAACTTTGACCACCCAGCTCTTCAAGGGCATCCCACATGGCTCCATTAGAGATTGATTCCCGAGTTGAGGGGATTGCCCCCTGGGGTGGCGTTTGATCTCTGCGGTTTAGAAGAATGAGGGGCGATCTCATTCAAACATAAAAGACCCTGAGGGGGGTGCTTGACAGGGTAGACGCCATTAACCACGCTACCCCAAGCCCCCGGCTGGAGGGTCCGGAACGTGGCGCGGTGGGGGGGGGGGGGGGGGGGGGGGGGGGGGGGAGGGGGAGGTCACAGTCTCGGGGTAAGGGGTCGGCCATTTTACAGGGAGATGAAGAGAAATTTCTTCACTCAGAGGATGGCGAATCTTTGACGTTCTCTACCCCAGAGAGTCGCCAACGCCCCACCCTTGGATATATCCAAGGCTGAGGTCGACGGATCTTTGGACATCCGAGGGTTCAGCGAGGGGGTCGGGCAGAGGGGAACGAAGTTGAGGTGGGAGATGGGGCGTGAACATATTGAAGGGGAGGGCGGACTCAAAGGGCTGAATGGCCTCCTGAGCCGATCCACTCTCCGCTTATGTTTGGGGGCGCGTTGAGAGTGTGTGCGTCAGTGACCCCACATGCCGAGGGAGTTAGGCATCGGTGACTCGGAGCCTTCTTCTGGCGGGTGGGAGGGGGGATAGCGCTCCCCCCCGCCCCCCCCCATCCCCCACACGTGAGTAACAGACGCCAAGTTCCGCACACGCATCGGGGGTGGACAAGGGAGGGGGTCCGCTGTGTGCGTGGCGACCCCCAACAAGGAGCAGAGAGAGGGGGGGGTGCGGGGAGATGCCAACAGAGGGGCAAGGGTCCCACGCGCCAGGCAGTCCGAAGCAACACCCGCGCCCCACCTGGCCGAGCAGCCTGCGCCTTACTCACCTCCCTGTGCCATTTCAGCTCACAGAACACCCGCTCAAAACACTCGTGCATGTAATTGTACTGCAGAGGGAGGGAGGGAAGGAGAGAGGGGGAGGGAGAGAGAGAGGGAGGGAGAGAGAGAGGGAGGGAGAGAGAGAGGGAGGGAGAGAGAGAGGGAGAAAGAGAGAGAGGGAGGGAGAGAGAGAGGGAGGGAGAGAGAGAGGGAGGGAGAGAGAGAGGGAGGGAGAGAGAGAGGGAGGGAGAGAGAGAGGGAGGGAGGGAGAGAGGGAGGGAGAGAGGGAGGGAGGGAGAGAGGGAGGGAGGGAGAGAGGGAGGGAGAGAGAGATGGAAGGAGGGAGAGTGAGAGAGAAGGAGGGAGAGAGGGAGAGAGAGGGAGGGAGAGAGAGAGAGAGAGAAAGAGAGAGAGAAAGAGAGCGAGAGAGGGAAAGAGGGGGAAAGAGGGGGAGAGAGAGAGAGAGAGACGGAAGGAGGGAGAGAGGTAGGGAGAGAGAGAGGGGGAGGGAGATAGAGGGAGGGAGATAGAGAGAGGGAGAGAGAGAGGTAGGGAGGGAGAGAGAGAGAGAGAGAGGGAGGGAGAGAGAGAGAGAGAGGGAGGGAGAGAAGGAGAAAGAGAGCCGAAGGGAGGAAGGGAGGGAGCACAAGAGTAAAACTGCATCAACGTCCGCAGTGTAAAAGCATCAGAAATCCTGCACAAATAAGGCCACAGGTCACAACAACATCGTGGTCATCAAGTCACTGAGCTCCCAACCCAGGCGCCCGGGCTAGTGCCCAGGGAGACCCGGGTTCAAATCCCACCCCGGCTGCTGCTGGAATTTAAATCCGATGAATAAATCTGGGAATATAAAGCGAGTCTCAGTGACGGTGACCATGACGACCATCATCGATTGTCATAAAAACCCCATCTGGGTCACTAATGCCCCCTTTAGGGAGGGAAATCTGCCCCCCTTACCCAGTCTGGCCTACACGTGACTCCAGACCCCACAGCCCACGTGGTCGACTCTTAAACTGCCCCCCACCCCCCCCCCCCCGAAATGGCCGAGCCAGACCCTCAGCTCAAGGGGCAATTAGGGACGGGCAACAAACACTGGTCTGGCCCAAGATGTCCATGGCCCCTGAGTGATTATTAACACACGTTCTCATCTCGCCTGCTTTTTACTGGTGTTGGCCATGTCTCAGTGAGTCACTCTCACACCTCCGAGTCACAAGGTCACAGGTTCAAGCTCAACCCCCCCCAACTCCAGTGACTTGAGTCCCATAATCCAGGCCGTCACTCCCAGTGTCAGTACTGAGGGAGAGCCGCGCTGTCGGAGGGTCAGTACTGAGGGAGTGCCGCACTGTCGGAGGGTCAGTACTGAGGGAGTGCCGCACTGTAGAAGGGTCAGTACTGAGGGAGTGCCGCACTGTCGGAGGGTCAGTACTGAGGGAGCGCCGCACTGTAGGAGGGTCAGTACTGAGGGAGTGCCGCACTGTCGGAGGATCAGTACTGAGGGAGTGCCGCACTGTCGGAGGGTCAGTTTTTCCACCCAGCACAGACACGATAGGCCGCGCGGTCTCTTTCTGAGCCGTAAACTTCCTCTGATTCAGTTCCGCGAGGGGGAAGGGATGGGCGGGGCGTTTTCGGGAAGCAGCTGGCGGGGGAGGGGCGGCACCGGGTGAACCGCTCGTTCAGAGACCGATGGACGGAACGGCCTCCTCTGCTGGTGTGGTCACCTACTCTGCGAGGCGTCCCAGGGCCCGACATTCACCACCCCCCCCTCCCCCCTCCTCCTCCTTCCATGTCACAGGCCACCCGGGTCTGTGCTGTTTAGCAGGAGCCACCTTCCCCACATCACAACAGTGACCACGCGTGTACTGAGGCGATGGGAGGCGCTAGAGAAATGCAGGTTCCCTCCTGTGCCTTACGGTGAACCAGGGCAAAGGTAGCAGCCTCTGCGCAGGAGGCGGGGGGAAGGTCCCTGCTCTCACAGCCACGCTTAACCAGACAGGCCTACCCCGCGGGTATGTCTCCAGCCTCGGCTCACACAGCACAGCAGGGGCATCAGCTAGAGGCACGGTCTCCATCGGGAGGAGACGGAGCTCAAAAACTTAAAAAAAGAGGACGAGCGGCACTCCCTCAGTACTGACCCTCCGACAGTGCGGCGCTCCCTCAGTACTGACCCTCTGACAGTGCAGGACACCCTCAGCAGTGACCCTCCGACAGTGCGGCGCTCCCTCAGTAGTGACCCTCCGACAGTGCGGCGCTCCCTCAGCACAGACCCTCCGACAGTGCAGCACTCCCTCAGTACTGACCATCCGACAGTGCGGGACTCCCTCAGCACTGACCCTCCGACAGTGCGGCGCTCCCTCAGTACTGACCCTCCGACAGTGCGCGACTCCCTCAGCACTGACCCTCCGACAGTGCGGGACTCCCTCAGCACTGACCCTCCGACAGTGCGGGACTCCCTCAGTACTGACCCTCTGACAGTGCGGGACTCCCTCAGCACTGACCCTCCGACAGTGCGGGACACCCTCAGCAGTGACCCTCCGACAGTGCGGGACTCCCTCAGCACTGACCCTCCGACAGTGCAGGACTCCCTCAGTACTGGCCCTCCGACACTGCGGGACTCCCTCAGTACTGACCCTCCGACAGTGCGGGACTCCCTCAGTACTGACCCGCCGACAGTGCGGGACTCCCTCAGTACTGACCCTCCGACAATGCGGGACTCCCTCAGTACTGACCCTCCGACAGTGCGGGACTCCCTCAGTATTGACCCTCCGACAGTGCGGCACTCCCTCAGCACTGACCCTCCGACAGTGCGGGACTCCCTCAGTATTGACCCTCCGACAGTGCGGGACTCCCTCAGTACTGACCCTCCGACAGTGCGGGACTCCCTCAGCACTGACCCTCCGACAGTGCGGGACTCCCTCAGCACTGGCATTGCAAGAGTCCGACTGGATCTGGTGCTTCCTCGCGTCTCTGGGGCTGGTTCCTGAACCCACAACCTTCGGGCTCCCTTCAGTTCAGCTACACCACAGGGACTGCAGCGGCTCAAGAAGGCAGCTCACCACCACCTTCTCAAGGGGCAATTAGGGACGGCCAATAAACCCCACACCCCGGGAACGAACAATAAAAACCTCGAGACGAGAGGGAGGGCGTGACTCACTGGGATTACCTGAACAGCACCCCTGACCCCTGTGGTCCCCTCAGTGACTACCACCCCCCACCCCACCCTTCCCCGCAGGCTGTTGGGGGCAGAGGGGGGGGGGTTTCTGTTCGCACAGGGACTCACGTAGGGCGTGTAGATCTTCACCCATCTGGGTTTCTTCTCCCCTCGGGCATACTCGAAGCAGAAAGCCATTCCTTCTTCATCCGTGTCCCACCTCTGCATGTCGTCCCACTCAAAGGCAATCACCTGGTTCTGCTGAGCAAGGGGGAGGGGGGGGTGGGGGAAGGAGTTAGCGAGCGCATCACTGACCCTGTATCCCAGATCACAGCTACAGCAAAGGTCTCAGGCACCCCCTCCCCCGCCACCCTCCTCCATACAGGCTAATGTCCATCGCTCTCGGGAGGGCTCCCTTGATTTAATAAGGCCCCAGCGAGACCGAGGAGGAGCAGCAGGAGGCCGCTCTGCCCCTCGAGCCCGTTCCGCCATTCAGTCCGGCCAAGCCGTGGAACCCCCGCCGGTTCGTACTGCCCCCACCCCTCCCCTGGAAGGGGCTCGGAGCTCTACGCTCGCACACCGTGATGCTGCAACACGCAGACACCATCAACCTCCTGGGGTGGGAGGTCACCGCTGACCAGAAACCGAACTGGACCAGCCATAGAAATACTGTGGCTACGAGAGCAGGTCAGAGGCTGGGAATTGGCTGGGACTTGGGGTGAGTTTGTACAAGGAACACAGGAAATTAGGGTGTGGGTGCAGTAAGCTGTTAGGAAGGTAAATGGTATGTGGGCCTTTATTACAGGGGCCGGGGTACAAGAAGGAAGAAGCCTTGCTCCAGTTGTACAGGGTGTTGGTGAGACCACATCTGGAATACTGTGTGAGGTTTTGGTCTCCACATTTAAGGAAGGATATCCTTGTATTGGAGGTGGTACAGCGAAGGGTCACTAGATTGGTCCCTGGGATGAGGGGGATGTCCTACGACGAGGGGCTGAGTAAATTGGGTTTATATTCTCTGGATGAGAGGTGATAGAAACCATAGAAAAGTTACGGCACAGAAAGAGGCCATTCAGCCCATCGTGTCTGCATCGGCTGAAAAACAAAACTAAGCGTCCATTCTAATCCCACCTTCCAGCACCCAGTCCCGTAGCCCTGCAGGTTCCAGCACCCGGTCCCATAGCCCTGCAGGTTCCAGCACCCGGTCCCATAGGTTACAGCACGTCAGGCGCAGAGTCAGGTACCTTTTAAATGAGTTGAGGGTTTCTGCCTCAACCACCAACTTAGGCAGTGAATTCCAGACGCCCACCACCCTCTGGGTGAAAATGTTTTTCCTCATGTTCCCCTAATCCCCCTAGCGATCATCTTAAATCCTTGCCCCCTGGTAACTGACCCCTCAGCCAGGAGAAACAGGTCTCTCCTGTCAACTCTATCTAGGCCCCTCTTCATTTTGTACACCTCAATCCAGTCACCCCACAGCCTCCTCTGTTCTAAGGAAAACAACTCCAGCCTATCCAATCTTTCTTCATAGCTGCAATTTTCAAGCCCTGGCAACATTCTTGTAAATATCCTCTGTACTCTCACCGGGACAATTATGTCCTTCCTGTAATGTGGTGACCAGAACTGGACACAAAATTGCAGCCCTGGCCGAACCATTGATCTGATTGAAACCTACAAGATCCTGAAGGGGTTTGACAAAGTGGGCGCTGAGAGATTGTTTCCACTGGTCGGGAGAATCTAAAACACGGGGGTCCAGTCTCAGGATAAGGGGCTGATCATTTAGGACTGAGATGGAGGAGAAATTACGGAGGAGAAACAGCAGAGCATGCTCGATGGGCCGAATGGCCTAATCCTACTCCTGTTTCTAATGTTCTTATGAATCCTGCAGTGAGTAACTCACCTCCTGACTCCCCAAAGCCTGTCCACCATCTACAAGGCACAAGTCAGGAGTGGGATGGAATACTCCCCACTTGCCTGGATGAGTGCAGCTCCCACAACACTCAAGAAGCTCGACACCATCCAGGACAAAGCAGCCCCGCTTGATCGGCACCACATCCACAAACATTCACTCCCTCCACCACCGACGCACAGTAGCAGCAGTGTGTGTACCATCTACAAGATGTACTGCAGGAATTCATCAAGGCTCCTTAGACAGCAGCTTCCAAACCCACGACCACTACCATCTAGAAGGACAAGGGCAGCAGACACATGGGGAACACCACCACCTGGAAGTTCCCCTCTGAGCCCCTCACCATCCTGACTTGGAAATATATCGGCCGTTCCTTCACTGTCGCTGGGTCCAAATCCTGGAACTCCCTCCCTAACAGCACAGTGGGTGTACCTACACCACAGGGACTGCAGCAGCTCAAAGCAGCAGCTCGCTACCACCTTCTCAAGGGGGCAATTAGGGATGGGCAACAAATGTCAGTGATGTCCATGTCACATGAACGAATTTTAAAAAAAGACTCTCTCTTCAGCATTAATAGTGTGTTCATTATGATAAGAAATCCAGGTGAACAGCATAGTTTAATTAAGTACCTCGAGCACATATAAAAAGAGACTGCTGATACTGGTGAGGAGGCGGAACTAGGTCAAAAGCAAAATAGGTAGTGTGCAAAATTAAAGCACATGGACTTGGGCGTAATATATTGCCATGGATTGGGAGCTGGTTAGCAGACAGGAAACAGAGAGTAGGAATAAATGGGTCTTTTTCGGAGTGGCAGGTGGTGACTAGTGGGGTACCGCAGGGATCAGTGCTTGGGCCCCAACTATTCACAATATATATCAATGATTTGGGTGAGGGAATGAAATGTAATATTTCCAAGTTTGCTGATGACACAAAACGAGGTGGGAATGTGAGCGGTGAGGAGGGGGTTAAGAGGCTTCAAGATGAGTTAGACAGGTTGAGTGAGTGGGCAGATGCAGTATAATGTGGATAAGTGTGAAGTTATCCACTTTGGTAGGAAAAACAGAATGGCAGAGTATTATTTACATGGTGATAGACTGGGAAATGTTGATATACAAAGGGACCTGGGTGTCATTGTACACCAATCACTGAAAGCAAACATGCAGGTGCAGCAAGCAGTTGAGAAGGCAAATGGTATGTTGGCCTTCATTGTGAGAGGACTTGAGTACAGGAGCGAGGATGTCTTACTGCAGCTGGACAGGGCCTTGGTGAGACCACATCTGGAGTATTGTGTGCAGTTTTGGTCTCCTTACCTAAGAAAGGATATACTTGCCATAGAGGGAGAGCAGCGAAGGTTCACCAGACTGATTCCTGGGATGGCAGGATTGTCGTGTGAGGAGAGATTGGGCTAACTATGCCTGTGTTCACTGGAGTTTAGAAGAATGAGAGGGGATCTGATTGAAACATATAAAATTCTGACAGGGATGGACAGACTGGACGCAGGGATGATGTTTCCTCTGGCTGGGGTGTCTAGAACAAGGGGTCACAGTCTCAGGATACGAGGTGGACCATTTAGGACTGAGATGAGGAGAAACTTCTTCACTCGGAAAGTGGTGAACCTGTGGGATTCTCTACCACAGAGGCTGTGGGGGCCAAGTCACTGAATATATTTAAGGAGGAAGTAGATAGATTTCAAGGCTCTAATGGCGTCAAGGGGGATGGGGAGAGAGCGGGAGTACAGTGTTGAGATAGAGGATCAGCCACGATGATCATATTGAATAGCAGAGCAGGCTCGAAGGGGCCAACGACCTTCTCCTGCTTCTGGTTTCTATGTATCGTAGGAAATGCTGCATTCTGCAACCATACCTATTGGAGAAAAATATTACTGCCCTATTTCATATTTCACCAAACGGCTTGGGATCAGATTAGTATTGGGTGCTGTAGGGGTATTGTACTAACATCCAGCTCCCTCTCTGTCACCGTTGTACTAACATCCAACTCCCTACCTGTCACCGTTACACTAACCTCCAGCTCCCTCCCTGTCACCGTTACACTAACCTCCACCTCCCTCCCTGTCACCGTTGTACTAACCTCCAGCTCGCACCCTGTCACCATTACACTAACCTCCAGCTCCCTCCCTGTCACCGATACACTAAACTCCAGGTCCCGCCCTGTCACCGTTACACTAACCTCCACCTCCCTCCCTGTCACCGTTGTACTAACCTCCAGCTCCCTCCCTGTCACCGTTACAGTAACCCCCAACTCCCTCACTGTCAACGTTACACTAACCTCCAGCGCCCTCCCTGTCACCGTTGTACTAACCTCCAGCTCCCTCCCTGTCACCGTTACACTAACCTCCAGCACCCTCCCTGTCACCGTTACACTAAACTCCAGCTCCCTCCCTGTCACCGTTACACTAACCTCCACCTCCCTCCCTGTCACCGTTGTACTAACCTCCACCTCCCTTCCTGTCACCGTTGTACTAACCTCCAGCTCCCTCGCTGACACCGTTACACTAACCTCCACCTCCCTCCCTGTCACCGTTACAGTAACCTCCACCTCCCTTCCTGTCACCGTTGTACTAACCTCCACCTCCCTCACTGTCACCGTTACACTAACCTCCAGCTCCCACCCTGTCACCTTTGTACTAAACTCCAGCTCCCTCCCTGTCACCTTTGTACTAAACTCCAGCTCCCTCCCGGTCACCGTTAAAATAACCTCCAGCTCCCTCCCTGTCACCGTTACGCTAACCTCCAGCTCCCTCCCTGTCACCTTTGTACTAAACTCCAGCTCCCTCCCTGTCACCGTTACACTAACCTCCAGCTCTCTCCCTGACACCGTTACACTAACCTCCAGCTCCCTCCCTGTCACCGTTACACTAACCTCCAGCTCCCTCCCTGTCACCATTGTACTAACCTCCAGCTCCCCCCCTGTCACCGTTACACTAACCTCCAGCTCCCTCCCTGTCACCGGTACACTAATCTCCAGCTCCCTCCTGTCACCGTTACACTAACCTCCAGCTCCCTCCCAGTCACCGTTACACTAACCTCCAGCTCCCTCCCAGTCACCGTTACACTAACCTCCAGCTCCCTCCCAGTCACCGTTACACTAACCTCCAGCTCCCTCCCTGTCATCGTTACACTAACCTCCAGATCCCTCCCTGTCACCGTTACACTAACCTCCAGCTCCCTCCCTGTCACCTTTACACTAACCTCCACCTCCCTCCCTGTCACCGTTACACTAACCTCCAGCTCCCTCCCTATCACCGTGGTACAAACATCCACCTCCCTCCCTGTCACCATTACACTAACCTCCAGCTCCCTCCCTGTCACCGTTACACTAATCTCCAGCTCCCTCCCTGTCACCGTTACACTAACCTCCAGCTCCCTCCCTGTCACCGTTACACTAACCTCCAGCTCCCTCCCTGTCACCGTTGTACTAAACTCCAGCTCCTTCCCTGTCACCGTTACACTAACCTCCACCTCCCTCCCTGTCACCGTGGTACTAACCTCCACCTCCCTCCCTGTCACCGTTACACTAACCTCCAGCTCCCTCCCTGTCACCGTTACACTAACCTCCAGCTCCCTCCCTGTCACCGTGGTACTAACCTCCACCTCCCTCCCTGTCACCGTTACACTAACCTCCAGCTCCCTCCCTGTCACCGTTACACTAACCTCCAGCTCCCTCCCTGTCACCGTGGTACTAACCTCCATCTCCCTCCCTGTCACCGTTGTACTAAACTCCAGCTCCTTCCCTGTCACAATTACACTAACCTCCACCTCCCTCCCAGTCACTGTTACACTAACCTCCAGCTCCCTCCCTGTCACCGTGGTACTAACCTCCACCTCCCTACCTGTCACCGTTACACTAACCTCCACCTCCCTCCCTGTCACCGTAGTACAAACGTCCACCTCCCTCACTGTCACCGTGGCACTAACCTCCATCTCCCTCCCTGTTACCGTGGTACTAATCTCCAGCTCCCTCCCTGTCACCGTTACACTAACCTCCAGCTCCCTCCCTGTCACCGTTACACTAACCTCCAGCTCCCTCCCTGTCACCGTTACACTAACCTCCAGCTCCCTCGCTGCCACCGTTACACTAACCTCCAGCTCCCTCCCTGTCACCGTTACACTAACCTCCAGGTCCCTCCCTGTCACCGATACACTAACCTCCACCTCCCTCCCTGTCACCGTTACACTAACCTCCAGCTCCCTCACTGTCACCGTTACAACAACCTCCAGCTCCCTCCCTGTCACCGTTACACTAACCTCCAGCTCCCTCCCTGTCACCGTTACACTAACCTCCACCTCCCTCCCTGTCACCGTTGTACTAACCTCCAGCTCCCTCCCTGTCATCGATACACTAAACTCCAGGTCCCGCCCTGTCACCGTTACACTAACCTCCACCTCCCTCCCTGTCACCGTTGTACTAACCTCCACCTCCCTCCCTGTCACCGTTGTACTAACCTCCACCTCCCTCCCTGTCACCGTTACACTAACTCCCAACTCCCTCGCTGTCAACGTTACACTAACCTCCAGCGCCCTCCCTGTCACCGTTACACTAACCTCCACTCCCTCCCTGTCACCGTTGTACTAACCTCCAGCTCCCTCCCTGTCACCGTTACACTAACCTCCAGCTCCCTCCCTGTCACCGTTACACTAAACTCCAGCTCCCTCCCTGTCACCGTTACACTAACCTCCACCTCCATCCCTGTCACCGTTGTACTAACCTCCACCTCCCTTCCTGTCACCGTTGTACTAACCTCCAGCTCCCTCGCTGACACCGTTACACTAACCTCCACCTCCCTCCCTGACACCGTTACAGTAACCTCCACCTCCCTTCCTGTCACCGTTGTACTAACCTCCAGCTCCCTCCCTGTCACCTTTGTACTAAACTCCAGCTCCCTCCCGGTCACCGTTAAAATAACCTCCAGCTCCCTCCCTGTCACCGATACACTAAACTCCAGGTCCCGCCCTGTCACCGTTACACTAACCTCCACCTCCCTCCCTGTCACCGTTGTACTAACCTCCACCTCCCTCCCTGTCACCGTTGTACTAACCTCCAGCTCCCTCCCTGTCACCGTTACAGTAACCCCCAACTCCCTCACTGTCAACGTTACACTAACCTCCAGCGCCCTCCCTGTCACCGTTGTACTAACCTCCAGCTCCCTCCCTGTCACCGTTACACTAACCTCCAGCACCCTCCCTGTCACCGTTACACTAAACTCCAGCTCCCTCCCTGTCACCGTTACACTAACCTCCACCTCCCTCCCTGTCACCGTTGTACTAACCTCCACCTCCCTTCCTGTCACCGTTGTACTAACCTCCAGCTCCCTCGCTGACACCGTTACACTAACCTCCACCTCCCTCCCTGTCACCGTTACAGTAACCTCCACCTCCCTTCCTGAAACCGTTGTACTAACCTCCACCTCCCTCACTGTCACCGTTACACTAACCTCCAGCTCCCACCCTGTCACCTTTGTACTAAACTCCAGCTCCCTCCCTGTCACCTTTGTACTAAACTCCAGTTCCCTCCCGGTCACCGTTAAAATAACCTCCAGCTCCCTCCCTGTCACCGTTACGCTAACCTCCAGCTCTCTCCCTGACACCGTTAAACTAACCTCCAGCTCCCTCCCTGTCACCGTTACACTAACCTCCAGCTCCCTCCCTGTCACCTTTGTACTAACCTCCAGCTCCCCCCCTGTCACCGTTACACTAACCTCCAGCTCCCTCCCTGTCACCGGTACACTAATCTCCAGCTCCCTCCTGTCACCGTTACACTAACCTCCAGCTCCCTCCCTGTCACCATTACACTAACCTCCAGCTCCCTCCCTGTCACCGTTACACTAACCTCCAGCTCCCTCCCTGTCACCGTTACACTAACCTCCAGCTCCCTCCCTGTCACCGTTACAACAACCTCCAGCTCCCTCCCTGTCACCGTTACACTAACCTCCAGCTCCCTCCCTGTCACCGTTACACTAACCTCCAGCTCCCTCCCTGTCACCGTTGTACTAAACTCCAGCTCCCTCCCTGTCACCGTGGTACTAACCTCCAGCTCCCTCCCTGTCACCGGTACACTAACCTCCAGCTCCCTCCCTGTCACCGTTACACTAACCTCCAGCTCCCTCCCTGTCATCGTTACACTAACCTCCAGATCCCTCCCTGTCACCGTTACACTAACCTCCAGCTCCCTCCCTGTCACCTTTACACTAACCTCCACCTCCCTCCCTGTCACCGTTGTACTAAACTCCAGCTCCATCCCTGTCACCGTTGTACTAACCTCCACCTCCCTTCCTGTCACCGTTGTACTAACCTCCAGCTCCCTCGCTGACACCGTTACACTAACCTCCACCTCCCTCCCTGACACCGTTACACTAACCCCCACCTCCCTCCCTGACACCGTTACAGTAACCTCCACCTCCCTTCCTGTCACCGTTGTACTAACCACCAGCTCCCTCCCTGTCACCTTTGTACTAAACTCCAGCTCCCTCCCAGTCACCGTTAAAATAACCTCCAGCTCCCTCCCTGTCACCGTTACGCTAACCTCCAGCTCTCTCCCTGTCACCGTTACACTAACCTCCAGCTCGCTCCCTGTCACCGTTATACTAACCTCCAGCTCCCTCCCTGTCACCATTGTAGTAACCTCCAGCTCCCTCCCTGTCACCGTTACACTAACCTCCAGCTCCCTCCCTTTCACCGTTACACTAACCTCCAGCTCCCTCCCTGTCACCATTGTAGTAACCTCCAGCTCCCTCCCTGTCACCGTTACACTAACCTCCAGCTCCCTCCCTGTCACCGGTACACTAATCTCCAGCTCCCTCCTGTCACCGTTACACTAACCTCCAGCTCCCTCCCTGTCACCGTTACACTAACCTCCAGCTCCCTCCCTGTCACCGGTACACTAACCTCCAGCTCCCTCCATGTCACCGTTACACTAACCTCCAGCTCCCTCCCTGTCACCGTTACACTAACCTCCAGATCCCTCCCTGTCACCATTACACTAACCTCCAGCTCCCTCCCTGTCACCTTTACACTAACCTCCAACTCCCTCCCTGTCACCGTTACACTAACCTCCAGCTCCCTCCCTATCACCGTGGTACAAACATCCACCTCCCTCCCTGTCACTGTTACACTAACCTCCAGCTCCCTCCCTGTCACCGTTACACTAACCTCCAGCTCCCTCCCTGTCACCGTTACACTAACCTCCAGCTCCCTCCCTGTCACCGTTACACTAACCTCCAGCTCCCTCCCTGTCACCGTTACACTAACCTCCAGCTCCCTCCCTGTCAGGGTGGTACTAACCTCCACCTCCCTCCCTGTCACCGTTGTACTAAACTCCAGCTCCTTCCCTGTCACCGTTACACTAACCTCCACCTCCCTCCCTGTCACCGTGGTACTAACCTCCACCTCCCTCCCTGTCACCGTTACACTAACCTCCACCTCCCTCCCTGTCACAGTTGTACTAAACTCCAGCTCCTTCCCTGTCACAATTACACTAACCTCCACATCCCTCCCAGTCACTGTTACACTAACCTCCAGCTCCCTCCCTGTCACCGTGGTACTAACCTCCACCTCCCTCCCTGTCACCGTGGTACTAACGTCCACCTCCCTCACTGTCACCGTGGCATTAACCTCCATCTCCCTCCCTGTTACCGTGGTACTAATCTCCAGCTCGCTCCCTGTCACCGTTACACTAACCTCCAGCTCGCTCCCTGTCACCGTTACGCTAACCTCCAGCTCCCTCCCTGTCACCGTTACACTAACCTCCAGCTCCCTCGCTGCCACCGTTACACTAACCTCCAGCTCCCTCGCTGCCACCGTTACACTAACCTCCAGCTCCCTCCCTGTCACCGTTACACTAACCTCCAGCTCCCTCCCTGTCACCGTTACACTAACCTCCAGATCCCTCCCTGTCACCGATACACTAACCTCCACCTCCCTCCCTGTCACCGTTACACTAACCTCCAGCTCCCTCCCTGTCACCATTACACTAACCTCCAGTTCCCTCCCTGTCATCGTTACTCTAACCTCCACCTCCCTCCCTGTCACAGTTGCACTAACCTCCACCTCCCTCCCTGTCACTGTTGTACTAACACCCACCTCACTCCCTGTCACCGTGGGACTAACCTCCAGCTCCCTCCCTGTCACCGTTACACTAACCTCCAGCACCCTCCCAGTCACCGTTACACTAACCACCAGCTCCCTCCCTGTCACTGTTGTACTAACCTCCACCTCCCTCCCTGTCACCGTTACACTAACCTCCACCTCCCTCCCTGTCACCGTTGTACTAACCTCCACCTCCCTCCCTGTCACCGTTACACTAACACCCACCTCCCTCGCTGTCAACGTTACACTAAACTCCAGCTCCCTCCCTGTCACCGCTACACTAACCTCCAGCTCCCTCCCTGTCACCGTTACACTAACCTCCACCTCCATCCCTGTCACCGTTGTACTAACCTCCACCTCCCTTCCTGTCACCGTTGTACTAACCTCCAGCTCCCTCGCTGACACCGTTACACTAACCTCCACCTCCCTCCCTGTCACCGTTACAGTAACCTCCAGCTCCCTCCCTGTCACCGTTGTACTAACCCCCACCTCCCTCACTGTCACTGTTACACTAACCTCCAGCTCCCTCCCTGTCACCTTTGTACTAAACTCCAGCTCCCTCCCGGTCACCGTTACGCTAACCTCCAGCTCCCTCCCTGTCACCGTTACGCTAACCTCCAGCTCTCTCCCTGTCACCGTTACGCTAACCTCCAGCTCCCTCCCTGTCACCGTTACACTAACCTCCAGCTCCCTCCCTGTCACCGTTACACTAACCTCCAGCTCCCTCCCTGTCACCGTTACACTAACCTCCAGCTCCCTCCCTGTCACCGTAACACTAACCTCCAGCTCCCTCCCTGTCACCGGTACACTAATCTGCAGCTCCCTCCCTGTCACCGGTACACTAACCTCCAGCTCCCTCCCTGTCACCGTTACACTAACCTCCAGCTCCCTCCCTGTCACCGTTACACTAACCTCCAGCTCCCTCCCTGTCACCGTTACACTAACCTCCAGATCCCTCCCTGTCACCTTTACACTAACCTCCAGCTCCCTCCCTGTCACCTTTACACTAACCTCCACCTCCCTCCCTGTCACCGTTACACTAACCTCCAACTCCCTCCTTATCACCGTGGTACAAATATCCACGTCCCTCCCTGTCACCGTTACACTAACCTCCAGCTCCCTCCCTGTCACCGTTACACTAAACTACAGCTCCCTCCCTGTCACCGTTACACTAACCTCCAGCTCCCTCCCTGTCACCGTTACACTAACCTCCAGCTCCCTCCCTGTCACCGGTACACAAATCTCCAGCTCCCTCCTGTCACCGTTACACTAACCTCCAGCTCACTCCCTGTCACCGGTACACTAACCTCCAGCTCCCTCCCTGTCACCGTTACACTAACCTCCAGCACCCTCCCTGTCACCGTTACAACAACCTCCAGCTCCCTCCCTGTCACCGTTACAACAACCTCCAGCTCCCTCCCTGTCACCGTTACACTAAACTCCACCTCCCTCCCTGTCACCGTTGTACTAACCTCCACCTCCCTTCCTGTCACCGTTGTACTAACCTCCAGCTCCCTCGCTGACACCGTTACACTAACCTCCACCTCCCTCCCTGTCACCGTTACAGTAACCTCCAGCTCCCTCCCTGTCACCGTTGTACTAACCTCCACCTCCCTCCCTGTCACCGTTGTACTAACCTCCAGCTCCCTCGCTGACACCGTTACACTAACCTCCACCTCCCTCCCTGTCACCGTTACACTAACCCCCAGCTCCCTCCCTGTCACCGTTACGCTAACCTCCACCTCCCTCCCTGTCACCGTTGTACTAACCTCCACCTCCCTTCCTGTCACCGTTGTACTAACCTCCACCTCCCTCACTGTCACCGTTACACTAACCTCCAGCTCCCTCCCTGTCACCGTTACACTAACCTCCAGCTCCCCCCCTGTCACCGTTACACTAACCTCCAGCTCCCTCCCTGTCACCGTTACACTAACCTCCAGATCCCACCCTGTCACCTTTATACTAAACTCCAGCTCCCTCCCTGTCACCTTTGTACTAAACTCCAGCTCCCTCCCGGTCACCGTTAAAATAACCTCCAGCTCCCTCCCTGTCACCGCTACACTAACCTCCAGCTCCCTCCCTGTCACCGTTACACTAACCTCCACCTCCATCCCTGTCACCGTTGTACTAACCTCCACCTCCCTTCCTGTCACCGTTGTACTAACCTCCAGCTCCCTCGCTGACACCGTTACACTAACCTCCACCTCCCTCCCTGTCACCGTTACAGTAACCTCCAGCTCCCTCCCTGTCACCGTTGTACTAACCCCCACCTCCCTCACTGTCACTGTTACACTAACCTCCAGCTCCCTCCCTGTCACCTTTGTACTAAACTCCAGCTCCCTCCCGGTCACCGTTACGCTAACCTCCAGCTCCCTCCCTGTCACCGTTACGCTAACCTCCAGCTCTCTCCCTGTCACCGTTACGCTAACCTCCAGCTCCCTCCCTGTCACCGTTACACTAACCTCCAGCTCCCTCCCTGTCACCGTTACACTAACCTCCAGCTCCCTCCCTGTCACCGTTACACTAACCTCCAGCTCCCTCCCTGTCACCGTAACACTAACCTCCAGCTCCCTCCCTGTCACCGGTACACTAATCTGCAGCTCCCTCCCTGTCACCGGTACACTAACCTCCAGCTCCCTCCCTGTCACCGTTACACTAACCTCCAGCTCCCTCCCTGTCACCGTTACACTAACCTCCAGCTCCCTCCCTGTCACCGTTACACTAACCTCCAGATCCCTCCCTGTCACCTTTACACTAACCTCCAGCTCCCTCCCTGTCACCTTTACACTAACCTCCACCTCCCTCCCTGTCACCGTTACACTAACCTCCAACTCCCTCCTTATCACCGTGGTACAAATATCCACGTCCCTCCCTGTCACCGTTACACTAACCTCCAGCTCCCTCCCTGTCACCGTTACACTAACCTCCAGCTCCCTCCCTGTCACCGTTACACTAACCTCCAGCTCCCTCCCTGTCACCGGTACACAAATCTCCAGCTCCCTCCTGTCACCGTTACACTAACCTCCAGCTCACTCCCTGTCACCGGTACACTAACCTCCAGCTCCCTCCCTGTCACCGTTACACTAACCTCCAGCACCCTCCCTGTCACCGTTACACTAAACTCCACCTCCCTCCCTGTCACCGTTGTACTAACCTCCACCTCCCTTCCTGTCACCGTTGTACTAACCTCCAGCTCCCTCGCTGACACCGTTACACTAACCTCCACCTCCCTCCCTGTCACCGTTACAGTAACCTCCAGCTCCCTCCCTGTCACCGTTGTACTAACCTCCACCTCCCTCCCTGTCACCGTTGTACTAACCTCCAGCTCCCTCGCTGACACCGTTACACTAACCTCCACCTCCCTCCCTGTCACCGTTACACTAACCCCCAGCTCCCTCCCTGTCACCGTTACGCTAACCTCCACCTCCCTCCCTGTCACCGTTGAACTAACCTCCACCTCCCTTCCTGTCACCGTTGAACTAACCTCCACCTCCCTCACTGTCACCGTTACACTAACCTCCAGCTCCCTCCCTGTCACCGTTACACTAACCTCCAGCTCCCCCCCTGTCACCGTTACACTAACCTCCAGCTCCCTCCCTGTCACCGTTACACTAACCTCCAGATCCCACCCTGTCACCTTTATACTAAACTCCAGCTCCCTCCCTGTCACCTTTGTACTAAACTCCAGCTCCCTCCCGGTCACCGTTAAAATAACCTCCAGCTCCCTCCCTGTCACCGTTACGTTAACCTCCAGCTCTCTCCCTGACACCGTTACACTAACCTCCAGCTCCCTCCCTGTCACCGTTACACTAACCTCCAGCTCCCTCCCTGTCACCGTTACACTAACCTCCAGCTCCCTCCCTGTCACCGTTACACTAACCTCCAGCTCCCTCCCTGTCACCGGTACACTAACCTCCAGCTCCCTCCCTGTCACCGTTACACTAAGCTCCAGCTCCCTCCTGTCACCGTTACACTAATCTCCAGCTCCCTCCCTGTCACCGATACACTAACCTCCAGCTCCCTCCCTGTCACAGTTACACTAAGCTCCAGCTCCCTCCCTGTCACCGTTACACTAACCTCCAGCTCCCTCCTGTCACCGTTACACTAACCTCCAGCTCCCTCCCTGTCATCGTTACACTAACCTCCAGATCCCTCCCTGTCACCGTTACACTAACCTCCAGCTCCCTCCCTGTCACCTTTACACTAACCTCCACCTCCCTCCCTGTCACCGTTACACTAACCTCCAGCTCCCTCCCTATCACCGTGGTACAAACATCCACCTCCCTCCCTGTCACCGTGGTACTAACCTCCACCTCCCTCCCTGTCACCGTTGTACTAAACTCCAGCTCCTTCCCTGTCACAATTACACTAACCTCCACCTCCCTCCCAGTCACTGTTACACTAACCTCCAGCTCCCTCCCTGTCACCGTGGTACTAACCTCCACCTCCCTACCTGTCACCGTTACACTAACCTCCACCTCCCTCCCTGTCACCGTGGTACAAACGTCCACCTCCCTCACTGTCACCGTGGCACTAACCTCCATCTCCCTCCCTGTTACCGTGGTACTAATCTCCAGCTCCCTCCCTGTCACCGTTACACTAACCTCCAGCTCCCTCCCTGTCACCGTTACACTAACCTCCAGCTCCCTCCCTGTCACCGTTACACTAACCTCCAGCTCCCTCGCTGCCACCGTTACACTAACCTCCAGCTCCATCCCTGTCACCGTTACACTAACCTCCAGGCCCCTCCCTGTCACCGATACACTAACCTCCACCTCCCTCCCTGTCACCGTTACACTAACCTCCAGCTCCCTCACTGTCACCGTTACAACAACCTCCAGCTCCCTCCCTGTCACCGTTACACTAACCTCCAGCTCCCTCCCTGTCACCGTTACACTAACCTCCACCTCCCTCCCTGTCACCGTTGTACTAACCTCCAGCTCCCTCCCTGTCATCGATACACTAAACTCCAGGTCCCGCCCTGTCACCGTTATACTAACCTCCACCTCCCTCCCTGTCACCGTTGTACTAACCTCCACCTCCCTCCCTGTCACCGTTGTACTAACCTCCACCTCCCTCCCTGTCACCGTTACACTAACTCCCAACTCCCTCGCTGTCAACGTTACACTAACCTCCAGCGCCCTCACTGTCACCGTTACACTAACCTCCACCTCCCTCCCTGTCACCGTTGTACTAACCTCCAGCTCCCTCCCTGTCACCGTTACCCTAACCTCCAGCTCCCTCCGTCACCGTTACACTAAACTCCAGCTCCCTCCCTGTCACCGTTACACTAACCTCCACCTCCATCCCTGTCACCGTTGTACTAACCTCCACCTCCCTTCCTGTCACCGTTGTACTAACCTCCAGCTCCCTCGCTGACACCGTTACACTAACCTCCACCTCCCTCCCTGACACCGTTACAGTAACCTCCACCTCCCTTCCTGTCACCGTTGTACTAACCCCCACCTCCCTCACTGTCACCGTTACACTAACCTCCAGCTCCCTCCCTGTCACCTTTGTACTAAACTCCAGCTCCCTCCCGGTCACCGTTAAAATAACCTCCAGCACCCTCCCTGTCACCGTTACGCTAACCTCCAGCTCTCTCCCTGTCACCGTTACACTAACCTCCAGCTCCCTCCCTTTCACCGTTACACTAACCTCCAGCTCCCTCCCTGTCACCATTGTACTAACCTCCAGCTCCCTCCCTGTCACCGTTACACTAACCTCCAGCTCCCTCCCTGTCACCGGTACACTAACCTCCAGCTCCCTCCATGTCACCGTTACACTAACCTCCAGCTCCTTCCCTGTCACCGTTACACTAACCTCCAGCTCCCTCCATGTCACCGTTACACTAACCTCCAGCTCCCTCCCTGTCACCGGTACACTAACCTCCAGCTCCCTCCATGTCACCGTTACACTAACCTCCAGCTCCCTCCCTGTCACCGTTACACTAACCTCCAGATCCCTCCCTGTCACCGTTACACTAACCTCCAGCTCCCTCCCTGTCACCTTTACACTAACCTCCAACTCCCTCCCTGTCACCGTTACACTAACCTCCAGCTCCCTCCCTATCACCGTGGTACAAACATCCACCTCCCTCCCTGTCACTGTTACACTAACCTCCAGCTCCCTCCATGTCACCGTTACACTAACCTCCAGCTCCCTCCCTGTCACCGTTACACTAACCTCCAGCTCCCTCCTTGTCACCGTTACACTAACCTCCAGCTCCCTCCCTGTCACCGTTACACTAACCTCCAGCTCCCTCCCTGTCACCATTACACTAACCTCCAGCTCCCTCCCTGTCACCGTTACACTAACCTCCAGCTCCCTCCCTGTCAGGGTGGTACTAACCTCCACCTCCTTCCCTGTCACCGTTGTACTAAACTCCAGCTCCTTCCCTGTCACCGTTACACTAACCTCCACCTCCCTCCCTGTCACCGTGGTACTAACCTCCACCTCCCTCCCTGTCACCGTGGTACTAACGTCCACCTCCCTCACTGTCACCGTTACACTAACCTCCAGCTCCCTCCCTGTCACCGTTACACTAACCTCCAGCTCCCTCGCTGCCACCGTTACACTAACCTCCAGCTCCCTCCCTGTCACCGTTACACTAACCTCCAGGTCCCTCCTTGTCACCGATACACTAACCTCCAGCTCCCTCCCTGTCACCATTACACTAACCTCCAGCTCCCTCCCTGTCATCGTTACTCTCACCTCCACCTCCCTCCCTGTCACAGTTACACTAACCTCCACCTCCCTCCCTGTCACTGTTGTACTAACCCCCACCTCACTCCCTGTCACCGTGGGACTAACCTCCAGCTCCCTCCCTGTCACCGTTACACTAACCTCCAGCACCCTCCCTGTCACCGTTACACAAACCACCAGCTCCCTCCCTGTCACTGTTGTACTAACCTCCACCTCCCTCCCTGTCACCGTTACACTAACCTCCACCTCCCTCCCTGTCACCGTTGTACTAACCTCCACCTCCCTCCCTGTCACCGTTACACTAACCTCCAGCTCCCTCCCTGTCCCCGTTACACTAACCTCCAGCTCCCTCCCTGTCACCGGTACACTAACCTCCAGCTCCCTCCCTGTCACCGTTACACTAACCTCCAGCTCCCTCCCTGTCACCGTTGTACTAACCTCCACCTCCCTTCCTGTCACCGTTGTACTAACCTCCAGCTCCCTCCCTGTCACCGTTACACTAACCTCCAGCTCCCTCCCTGTCACCGTTACACTAACCTCCAGCTCCCTCGCTGACACCGTTATACTAACCTCCACCTCCCTTCCTGTCACCGTTACACTAACCTCCAGCTCCCTCCCTGTCACCGTTACACTAACCTCCAGCTCCCTCCTGTCACCGTTACACTAACCTCCAGCTCCCTCCCTGTCACCGTTACACTAACCTCCAGCTCCCTCGCTGACACCGTTATACTAACCTCCACCTCCCTCCCTGTCACCGTTACAGTAACCTCCACCTCCCTTCCTGTCACCGTTACACTAACCTCCAGCTCCCACCCTGTCACCTTTGTACTAAACTCCAGCTCCCTCCTGGTCACCGTTAAAATAACCTCCAGCTCCCTCCCTGTCACCGTTACGCTAACCTCCAGCTCGCTCCCTGACACCGTTACACTAACCTCCAGCTCCCTCCCTGTCACCGTTAAACTAACCTCCAGCTCCCTCCCTGTCACCATTGTACTAACCTCCAGCTCCCCCCCTGTCACCGTTAAACTAACCTCCAGCTCCCTCCCTGTCACCGTTACACTAACCTCCAGCTCCCTCCCTGTCACCGTTACACTAACCTCCAGCTCCCTCGCTGCCACCGTTACACTAACCTCCAGATCCCTCCCTGTCACCGTTACACTAACCTCCAGCTCCCTCCCTGTCACCGTTACACTAACCTCCAGCTCCCTCCCTGTCACCTTTACACTAACCTCCACCTCCCTCCCTGTCACCGTTACACTAACCTCCAGCTCCCTCCCTATCACCGTGGTACAAACATCCACCTCCCTCCCTGTCACCGTTACACTAACCTCCAGCTCCCTCCCTGTCACCGTTACACTAACCTCCAGCTCCCTCCCTGTCACCGTTAAACTAACCTCCAGCTCCCTCCCTGTCACCGTGGTACTAACCTCCACCTCCCTCCCTGTCACCGTTGTACTAAACTCCAGCTCCTTCCCTGTCACCGTTACACTAACCTCCACCTCCCTCCCTGTCACCGTTACACTAACCTCCAGCTCCCTCCCTGTCACCGTTACACTAACCTCCAGCTCCCTCCCTGTCACAATTACACTAACATCCACCTCCCTCCCAGTCACTGTTACACTAACCTCCAGCTCCCTCCCTGTCACCGTGGTACTAACCTCCACCTCCCTACCTGTCACCGTTACACTAACCTCCACCTCCCTCCCTGTCACCGTGGTACAAACGTCCACCTCCCTCACTGTCACCGTGGCACTAACCTCCATCTCCCTCCCTGTTACCGTGGTACTAATCTCCAGCTCCCTCCCTGTCACCGTTACACTAACCTCCAGCTCCCTCCCTGTCACCGTTACACTAACCTCCAGGTCCCTCCCTGTCACCGATACACTAACCTCCACCTCCCTCCCTGTCACCGTTACACTAACCTCCAGCTCCCTCACTGTCACTGTTACAACAACCACCAGCTCCCTCCCTGTCACCGTTACACTAACCTCCAGCTCCCTCCCTGTCACCATTACACTAACCTCCACCTCCCTCCCTGTCAACGTTGTACTAACCTCCAGCTCCCTCCCTGTCATCGATACACTAAACTCCAGGTCCCGCCCTGTCACCGTTACACTAACCTCCACCTCCCTCCCTGTCACCGTTGTACTAACCTCCACCTCCCTCCCTGTCACCGTTACACTAACCTCCAGCTCCCTCCCTGTCACCATTACACTAACCTCCAGCTCCCTCCCTGTCACCGTTACACTAACCTCCAGCTCCCTCCCTGTCAGGGTGGTACTAACCTCCACCTCCTTCCCTGTCACCGTTGTACTAAACTCCAGCTCCTTCCCTGTCACCGTTACACTAACCTCCACCTCCCTCCCTGTCACCGTGGTACTAACCTCCACCTCCCTCCCTGTCACCGTTGTACTAAACTCCAGCTCCTTCCCTGTCACAATTACACTAACCTCCACCTCCCTCCCAGTCACTGTTACACTAACCTCCAGCTCCCTCCCTGTCACCGTGGTACTAACCTCCACCTCCCTCCCTGTCACCGTGGTACTAACGTCCACCTCCCTCACTGTCACCGTTACACTAACCTCCAGCTCCCTCCCTGTCACCGTTACACTAACCTCCAGCTCCCTCGCTGCCACCGTTACACTAACCTCCAGCTCCCTCCCTGTCACCGTTACACTAACCTCCAGGTCCCTCCTTGTCACCGATACACTAACCTCCAGCTCCCTCCCTGTCACCATTACACTAACCTCCAGCTCCCTCCCTGTCATCGTTACTCTCACCTCCACCTCCCTCCCTGTCACAGTTACACTAACCTCCACCTCCCTCCCTGTCACTGTTGTACTAACCCCCGCCTCACTCCCTGTCACCGTGGGACTAACCTCCAGCTCCCTCCCTGTCACCGTTACACTAACCTCCAGCACCCTCCCTGTCACCGTTACACAAACCACCAGCTCCCTCCCTGTCACTGTTGTACTAACCTCCACCTCCCTCCCTGTCACCGTTACACTAACCTCCACCTCCCTCCCTGTCACCGTTGTACTAACCTCCACCTCCCTCCCTGTCACCGTTACACTAACCTCCAGCTCCCTCCCTGTCCCCGTTACACTAACCTCCAGCTCCCTCCCTGTCACCGGTACACTAACCTCCAGCTCCCTCCCTGTCACCGTTACACTAACCTCCAGCTCCCTCCCTGTCACCGTTGTACTAACCTCCACCTCCCTTCCTGTCACCGTTGTACTAACCTCCAGCTCCCTCCCTGTCACCGTTACACTAACCTCCAGCTCCCTCCCTGTCACCGTTACACTAACCTCCAGCTCCCTCGCTGACACCGTTATACTAACCTCCACCTCCCTTCCTGTCACCGTTACACTAACCTCCAGCTCCCTCCCTGTCACCGTTACACTAACCTCCAGCTCCCTCCTGTCACCGTTACACTAACCTCCAGCTCCCTCCCTGTCACCGTTACACTAACCTCCAGCTCCCTCGCTGACACCGTTATACTAACCTCCACCTCCCTTCCTGTCACCGTTACACTAACCTCCAGCTCCCACCCTGTCACCTTTGTACTAAACTCCAGCTCCCTCCTGGTCACCGTTAAAATAACCTCCAGCTCCCTCCCTGTCACCGTTACGCTAACCTCCAGCTCTCTCCCTGACACCGTTACACTAACCTCCAGCTCCCTCCCTGTCACCGTTAAACTAACCTCCAGCTCCCTCCCTGTCACCATTGTACTAACCTCCAGCTCCCCCCCTGTCACCGTTAAACTAACCTCCAGCTCCCTCCCTGTCACCGTTACACTAACCTCCAGCTCCCTCCCTGTCACCGTTACACTAACCTCCAGCTCCCTCGCTGCCACCGTTACACTAACCTCCAGATCCCTCCCTGTCACCGTTACACTAACCTCCAGCTCCCTCCCTGTCACCGTTACACTAACCTCCAGCTCCCTCCCTGTCACCTTTAGACTAACCTCCACCTCCCTCCCTGTCACCGTTACACTAACCTCCAGCTCCCTCCCTATCACCGTGGTACAAACATCCACCTCCCTCCCTGTCACCGTTACACTAACCTCCAGCTCCCTCCCTGTCACCGTTACACTAACCTCCAGCTCCCTCCCTGTCACCGTTAAACTAACCTCCAGCTCCCTCCCTGTCACCGTGGTACTAACCTCCACCTCCCTCCCTGTCACCGTTGTACTAAACTCCAGCTCCTTCCCTGTCACCGTTACACTAACCTCCACCTCCCTCCCTGTCACCGTTACACTAACCTCCAGCTCCCTCCCTGTCACCGTTACACTAACCTCCAGCTCCCTCCCTGTCACCGTTAAACTAACCTCCAGCTCCCTCCCTGTCACCGTGGTACTAACCTCCACCTCCCTCCCTGTCACCGTTGTACTAAACTCCAGCTCCTTCCCTGTCACCGTTACACTAACCTCCACCTCCCTCCCTGTCACCGTGGTACTAACCTCCATCTCCCTCCCTGTCACCGTTGTACTAAACTCCAGCTCCTTCCCTGTCACAATTACACTAACATCCACCTCCCTCCCAGTCACTGTTACACTAACCTCCAGCTCCCTCCCTGTCACCGTGGTACTAACCTCCACCTCCCTACCTGTCACCGTTACACTAACCTCCACCTCCCTCCCTGTCACCGTGGTACAAACGTCCACCTCCCTCACTGTCACCGTGGCACTAACCTCCATCTCCCTCCCTGTTACCGTGGTACTAATCTCCAGCTCCCTCCCTGTCACCGTTACACTAACCTCCAGCTCCCTCCCTGTCACCGTTACACTAACCTCCAGGTCCCTCCCTGTCACCGATACACTAACCTCCACCTCCCTCCCTGTCACCGTTACACTAACCTCCAGCTCCCTCACTGTCACTGTTACAACAACCACCAGCTCCCTCCCTGTCACCGTTACACTAACCTCCAGCTCCCTCCCTGTCACCATTACACTAACCTCCACCTCCCTCCCTGTCAACGTTGTACTAACCTCCAGCTCCCTCCCTGTCATCGATACACTAAACTCCAGGTCCCGCCCTGTCACCGTTACACTAACCTCCACCTCCCTCCCTGTCACCGTTGTACTAACCTCCACCTCCCTCCCTGTCACCGTTGTACTAACCTCCACCTCCCTCCCTGTCACCGTTACACTAACTCCCAACTCCCTCGCTGTCAACGTTACACTAACCTCCAGCGCCCTCCCTGTCACCGTTACACTAACCTCCACCTCCCTCCCTGTCACCGTTGTACTAACCTCCAGCTCCCTCCCTGTCACCGTTACACTAACCTCCAGCTCCCTCCCTGTCACCGTTGTACTAACCTCCAGCTCCCTCCCTGTCACCGTTACACTAACCTCCACCTCCCTCCCTGTCACCGTTGTACTAACCTCCAGCTCCCTCACTGTCACCGTTACACTAACCTCCAGCGCCCTCCCTGTCACCGTTGTACTAACCTCCAGCTCCCTCCCTGTCACCGTTACACTAACCTCCAGCTCCCTCCCTGTCACCGTTACACTAAACTCCAGCTCCCTCCCTGTCACCGTTACACTAACCTCCACCTCCATCCCTGTCACCGTTGTACTAACCTCCACCTCCCTTCCTGTCACCGTTGTACTAACCTCCAGCTCCCTCGCTGACACCGTTACACTAACCTCCACCTCCCTCCCTGACACCGTTACAGTAACCTCCACCTCCCTTCCTGTCACCGTTGTACTAACCCCCACCTCCCTCACTGTCACCGTTACACTAACCTCCAGCTCCCACCCTGTCACCTTTGTACTAAACTCCAGCTCCCTCCTGGTCACCGTTAAAATAACCTCCAGCTCCCTCCCTGTCACCGTTACGCTAACCTCCAGCTCTCTCCCTGACACCGTTACACTAACCTCCAGCTCCCTCCCTGTCACCGTTAAACTAACCTCCAGCTCCCTCCCTGTCACCATTGTACTAACCTCCAGCTCCCCCCCTGTCACCGTTAAACTAACCTCCAGCTCCCTCCCTGTCACCGGTACACTAATCTCCAGCTCCCTCCCAGTCACCGTTACACTAACCTCCAGCTCCCTCCCTGTCACCGTTACACTAACCTCCAGCTCCCTCCCAGTCACCGTTACACTAACCTCCAGCTCCCTCCCTGTCATCGTTACACTAACCTCCAGATCCCTCCCTGTCACCGTTACACTAACCTCCAGCTCCCTCCCTGTCACCTTTACACTAACCTCCAACTCCCTCCCTGTCACCGTTACACTAACCTCCAGCTCCCTCCCTATCACCGTGGTACAAACATCCACCTCCCTCCCTGTCACCGTTACACTAACCTCCAGCTCCCTCCCTGTCACCGTTACACTAACCTCCAGCTCCCTCCCTGTCACCGTTAAACTAACCTCCAGCTCCCTCCCTGTCACCGTGGTACTAACCTCCACCTCCCTCCCTGTCACCGTTGTACTAAACTCCAGCTCCTTCCCTGTCACCGTTACACTAACCTCCACCTCCCTCCCTGTCACCGTGGTACTAACCTCCATCTCCCTCCCTGTCACCGTTGTACTAAACTCCAGCTCCTTCCCTGTCACAATTACACTAACCTCCACCTCCCTCCCAGTCACTGTTACACTAACCTCCAGCTCCCTCCCTGTCACCGTGGTACTAACCTCCACCTCCCTACCTGTCACCGTTACACTAACCTCCACCTCCCTCCCTGTCACCGTGGTACAAACGTCCACCTCCCTCACTGTCACCGTGGCACTAACCTCCATCTCCCTCCCTGTTACCGTGGTACTAATCTCCAGCTCCATCCCTGTCACCGTTACACTAACCTCCAGCTCCCTCCCTGTCACCGTTACACTAACCTCCAGCTCCCTCGCTGCCACCGTTACACTAACCTCCAGCTCCCTCCCTGTCACCGTTACACTAACCTCCAGGTCCCTCCCTGTCACCGATACACTAACCTCCACCTCCCTCCCTGTCACCGTTACACTAACCTCCAGCTCCCTCACTGTCACTGTTACAACAACCTCCAGCTCCCTCCCTGTCACCGTTACACTAACCTCCAGCTCCCTCCCTGTCACCATTACACTAACCTCCACCTCCCTCCCTGTCAACGTTGTACTAACCTCCAGCTCCCTCCCTGTCATCGATACACTAAACTCCAGGTCCCGCCCTGTCACCGTTACACTAACCTCCACCTCCCTCCCTGTCACCGTTGTACTAACCTCCACCTCCCTCCCTGTCACCGTTGTACTAACCTCCACCTCCCTCCCTGTCACCGTTACACTAACTCCCAACTCCCTCGCTGTCAACGTTACACTAACCTCCAGCGCCCTCCCTGTCACCGTTACACTAACCTCCACCTCCCTCCCTGTCACCGTTGTACTAACCTCCAGCTCCCTCCCTGTCACCGTTACACTAACCTCCAGCTCCCTCCCTGTCACCGTTGTACTAACCTCCAGCTCCCTCCCTGTCACCGTTACACTAACCTCCACCTCCCTCCCTGTCACCGTTGTACTAACCTCCAGCTCCCTCACTGTCACCATTACACTAACCTCCAGCGCCCTCCCTGTCACCGTTGTACTAACCTCCAGCTCCCTCCCTGTCACCGTTACACTAACCTCCAGCTCCCTCCCTGTCACCGTTACACTAAACTCCAGCTCCCTCCCTGTCACCGTTACACTAACCTCCACCTCCATCCCTGTCACCGTTGTACTAACCTCCACCTCCCTTCCTGTCACCGTTGTACTAACCTCCAGCTCCCTCGCTGACACCGTTACACTAACCTCCACCTCCCTCCCTGACACCGTTACAGTAACCTCCACCTCCCTTCCTGTCACCGTTGTACTAACCCCCACCTCCCTCACTGTCACCGTTACACTAACCTCCAGCTCCCTCCCTGTCACCTTTGTACTAAACTCCAGCTCCCTCCCGGTCACCGTTAAAATAACCTCCAGCTCCCTCCCTGTCACCGTTACGCTGACCTCCAGCTCTCTCCCTGTCACCGTTACACTAACCTCCAGCTCCCTCCCTTTCACCGTTACACTAACCTCCAGCTCCCTCCCTTTCACCGTTACACTAACCTCCAGCTCCCTCCCTGTCACCATTGTACTAACCTCCAGCTCCCTCCCTGTCACCGTTACACTAACCTCCAGCTCCCTCCCTGTCACCGGTACACTAATCTCCAGCTCCCTCCTGTCACCGTTACACTAACCTCCAGCTCCCTCCCTGTCACCGGTACACTAACCTCCAGCTCCGTCCCTGTCACCGTTACACTAACCTCCAGCTCCGTCCCTGTCACCGTTACACTAACCTCCAGCTCCCTCCATGTCACCGTTACACTAACCTCCAGCTCCCTCCCTGTCACCGTTACACTAACCTCCAGCTCCCTCCCTGTCACCGTTACACTAACCTCCAGCTCCCTCGCTGTCACCGTTACACTAAACTCCACCTCCCTCCCTGTCACCGTGGTACTAACCTCCACCTCCCTCCCTGTCACCGTTGTACTAAACTCCAGCTCCTTCCCTGTCACAATTACACTAACCTCCACCTCCCTCCCAGTCACTGTTACACTAACCTCCAGCTCCCTCCCTGTCACCGTGGTACTAACCTCCACCTCCCTCCCTGTCACCGTGGTACTAACGTCCACCTCCCTCACTGTCACCGTGGCATTAACCTCCATCTCCCTCCCTGTTACCGTGGTACTAATCTCCAGCTCGCTCCCTGTCACCGTTACACTAACCTCCAGCTCGCTCCCTGTCACCGTTACGCTAACCTCCAGCTCCCTCGCTGCCACCGTTACACTAACCTCCAGCTCCCTCCCTGTCACCGTTACACTAACCTCCAGGTCCCTCCCTGTCACCTTTACACTAACCTCCACCTCCCTCCCTGTCACCGTTACACTAACCTCCAACTCCCTCCCTATCACTGTGGTACAAATATCCACCTCCCTCCCTGTCACCGTTACACTAACCTCCAGCTCCCTCCCTGTCACCGTTACACTAACCTCCAGCTCCCTCCCTGTCACCGTTACACTAACCTCCAGCTCCCTCCCTGTCACCGTTACACTAACCTGCACCTCCCTCCCGGTCACCGTTACACTAACCTCCAGCTCCCTCCCTGTCACCGTTACACTAACCTCCAGCTCCCTCCCTGTCACGGTTACACTAACCTCCAGCTCCCTCCCTGTCACGGTTACACTAACCTCCCCCCTCCCTCCCCGTCACCGTTACACTAACCTCCAGCTCCATCCTTATCACTGTGGTAAAAACATCCACCTCCCTCCCTGTCACCGTTACACTAACCTCCAACTCCCTCCCTGTCACCGTGGTACTAACCTCCACCGCCCACCCTGTCACCGTTACACTAACCTCCAGCTCCCTCCCTGTCACCGTGGTTCTAACCTCCAGCTCCCTCCCTATCACCGTTACACTAACCTCCACCTCCCTCCCTGTCACCGTTACACTAACCTCCAGCTCCTTCCCTGTCACCGTTACACTAACCTCCAGCTCCCTCCCTGTCACCGTTACACTAAACTCCAGCTCCATCACTGTCACCGTTACACTAACCTCCAGCTCCCTCCCTGTCACCGTTACACTAACCTCCACCGCCCACCCTGTCACCGTTACACTAACCTCCAGCTCCCTCCCTGTCACGGTTACACTAACCTCCCCCCTCCCTCCCTGTCACCGTTACACTAACCTCCAGCTCCATCCTTATCACCGTGGTAAAAACATCCACCTCCCTCCCTGTCACCGTTACACTAACCTCCAACTCCCTCCCTGTCACCGTGGTACTAACCTCCACCGCCCACCCTGTCACCGTTACACTAACCTCCAGCTCCCTCCCTGTCACCGTTACACTAACCTCCATCTCCCTCCCTGTCACGGTTACACTAACCACCACCTCCCTCCCTGTCACCGTTACACTAACCTCCACCTCCCTCCCTGTCACCATGGTACTAACATCCACCTCCCTCCCTGTCACCGTTACACTAACCCCCACCTCCCTCCCTTTCAACGTTACACTAACCTCCAGCTCCCTCCCTGTCACCGTTACACTAACCTCCACCTCCCTCCCTGTCACCGTTACACTAACCTCCAGCTCCCTACCTGTCACCGTTACACTAACCTCCAGCTCCCTCCCTGTTACCATTGTACTAACGCCCACCTCCCACCCTGCCACCGTGGTACTAACCTCCAGCTCCCTCCCTGTCACCGTTACACTAACCTCCACCTCCCTCCCTGTCACCGTTACACTAACCTCCACCTCCCTCCCTGTCACCGTTACACTAACCTCCACCTCACTCCCTGTCACCGTTACACTAACCTCCAGCTCCCTCCCTGTCTCCGTTACACTAACCTCCAGCTCCCTCCCTGTCTCCGTTACACTAACCTCCAGCTCCCTCCTTGTCACCGTTACACTAACCCCCACCTCTCACCCTGTCACAGTTACACTAACCTCCACCTCCCTCCCTGTCACCATTGTACTAACCCCCACCTCCCACCCTGTCACCGTGGTACTAACCTCCAGCTCCATCCCTGTCACCGTTACACTAACCTCCACCTCCCTTCCTGTCTCCGTTACACTAACCTCCAGCTCCCTGTCTGTCACCGTTACACTAACCTCCAGCTCCATCCCTGTCACCGTTACACTAACCTGCAGCTCACTCCCTGTCACCGTTACACTAACCTCCAGCTCCCTCCCTGTCACCGTTACACTAACCTCCACCTCCCTCCCTGTCACCGTTACACTAACCTCCACCTCCCTCCCTGTCACCGTGGTACTAACCTCCAGCTCCTTCCCTGTCACCGTTACACTAACCTCCACCTCCCTCCCTGTCACCGTTACACTAACCCCCACCTCCCTCCTTGTCAACGTTACACTAATCTCCAGCTCCCTCCCTGTCACCGTTACACTAACCTCCACCTCACGCCCTGTCACCATTACACTAAGCTCCAGCTCCCTACCTGTCACCGTTACACTAACCTCCAGCTCCCTCCCTGTTGCCATTGTACTAACCCCCACCTCCCACCCTGCCACCGTGGTACTAACCTCCAGCTCCTTCCTTGTCACCGTTACACTAACCTCCACCTCCCTCCCTGTCACCGTTACACTAACCTCCACTTCCCTCCCTGTCACCGTTACACTAACCTCCACCTCACTCCCTGTCACCGTTACACTAACCTCCAGCTCCCTCCCTGTCACGGTTACACTAACCTCCAGCTACTTCCCTGTCACCGTTACACTAACCTCCAGCTCCCTCCCTGTCACCGTTACACTAAACTCCAGCTCCCTCACTGTCACCGTTACACTAACCTCCAGCTCCCTCCCTGTCACCGTTACACTAACCTCCACCGCCCACCTTGTCACCGTTACACTAACCTCCAGCTCCCTCCCTGTCACGGTTACACTAACCTCCCCCCTCCCTCCCTGTCACCGTTACACTAACCTCCAGCTCCATCCTTATCACCGTGGTACAAACATCCACCTCCCTCCCTGTCACCGTTACACTAACCTCCAGCTCCCTCCCTGTCACCGTGGTACTAACCTCCAGCTCCCTCCCTGTCACCGTTACACTAACCTCTAGCTCCCTCCCTGTCACCGTTACACTAACCTCCACCTCCCTCCCTGTCACCGTTACACTAACCTCCACCTCCCTCCCTGTCACCGTTACACTAACCTCCACCTCCCTCCCTGTCACCGTTACACTAACCTCCAGCTCCCTCCCTGTCACCGTTACACTAACCTCCAGCTCCCTCCCTGTCACTGTTACACTAAACTCCACCTCCCTCCCTGTCACCGTTACACTAACCTCCAGTTCCCTCCCTGTCACCGTTACACTAACCTCCAGCTCCCTCCCTGTCACCGTTACACTAACCTCCAGCTCCCTCCCTGTCACCGTGGTACTAAACTCCAGCTCCCTCCCTGTCACCGTTACACTAACCTCCAGCTCCCTCCCTGTCACCGTTACACTAACCTCCACCTCCCTCCCTGTCACCGTTACACTAACCTCCACCTCCCTCCCTGTCACCGTTACACTAACCTCCACCTCCCTCCCTGTCACCGTTACACTAACCTCCAGTTCCCTCCCTGTCACCGTTACACTAACCTCCAGCTCCCTCCCTGTCACCGTTACACTAACCCCCACTTCCCTCCCTGTCACCGTTACACTAACCTCCAGCTCCCTCCCTGTCACCGTTACACTAACCTCCAGCTCCCTCCCTGTCACCGTTACACTAACCCCAACCTCCCTTCCTGTCACCGTTACACTAACCCCAACCTCCCTCCCTGTCACCGTTACACTAACCTCCAGCTCCCTCCCTGTCACCGTAACACTAACCTCCAGCTCCCTCCCTGTCACCATTGTACTAACCCCCACCTCCCACCCTGTCACCGTGGTACTAACCTCCAGCTCCATCCCTGTCACCATTACACTAACCTCCACCAACCTCCCTGTCACCCTTACAATAACCTCCAGCTCCCTCCCTGTCACCGTTACACTAACCTCCAGCTCCCTCCCTGACACCGTGGTACTAACCTCTAGCTTCCACCCTGTCACCGTTACACTCACCTCCAGCTCCCTCCCTGTCACCTTTACACTAACCTGCACCTCCCTCCCGGTCACCGGTACACTAACCTCCAGCTCCCTCCCTGTCACCGTTACACTAACCTCCAGCTCCCTCCCTGTCACCGTTACACTAACCTCCAGCTCCCTCCCTGTCACCGTTACACTAACCTCCAGCTCCCTCAATGTCACCGTTACACTAACCTCCAGCTCCCTCCCTGTCACCGTTACACTAAACTCCAGCTCCCTCACTGTCACCGTTACACTAACCTCCAGCTCCCTCCCTGTCACCGTTACACTAACCTCCACCGCCCACCCTGTCACCGTTACACTAACCTCCAGCTCCCTCCATGTCACCGTTACACTAACCTCCAGCTCCTTCCCTGTCACCGTTACACTAACCTCCAGCTCCCTCCATGTCACCGTTACACTAACCTCCAGCTCCCTCCCTGTCACCGGTACACTAACCTCCAGCTCCCTCCATGTCACCGTTACACTAACCTCCAGCTCCCTCCCTGTCACCGTTACACTAACCTCCAGATCCCTCCCTGTCACCGTTACACTAACCTCCAGCTCCCTCCCTGTCACCTTTACACTAACCTCCAACTCCCTCCCTGTCACCGTTACACTAACCTCCAGCTCCCTCCCTATCACCGTGGTACAAACATCCACCTCCCTCCCTGTCACTGTTACACTAACCTCCAGCTCCCTCCATGTCACCGTTACACTAACCTCCAGCTCCCTCCCTGTCACCGTTACACTAACCTCCAGCTCCCTCCCTGTCACCGTTACACTAACCTCCAGCTCCCTCCCTGTCACCGTTACACTAACCTCCAGCTCCCTCCCTGTCACCGTTACACTAACCTCCAGCTCCCTCCCTGTCAGGGTGGTACTAACCTCCACCTCCTTCCCTGTCACCGTTGTACTAAACTCCAGCTCCTTCCCTGTCACCGTTACACTAACCTCCACCTCCCTCCCTGTCACCGTGGTACTAACCTCCACCTCCCTCCCTGTCACCGTTGTACTAAACTCCAGCTCCTTCCCTGTCACCGTTGTACTAAACTCCAGCTCCTTCCCTGTCACAATTACACTAACCTCCACCTCCCTCCCAGTCACTGTTACACTAACCTCCAGCTCCCTCCCTGTCACCGTGGTACTAACCTCCACCTCCCTCCCTGTCACCGTGGTACTAACGTCCACCTCCCTCACTGTCACCGTTACACTAACCTCCAGCTCCCTCCCTGTCACCGTTACACTAACCTCCAGCTCCCTCGCTGCCACCGTTACACTAACCTCCAGCTCCCTCCCTGTCACCGTTAAACTAACCTCCAGGTCCCTCCTTGTCACCGATACACTAACCTCCAGCTCCCTCCCTGTCACCATTACACTAACCTCCAGCTCCCTCCCTGTCATCGTTACTCTCACCTCCACCTCCCTCCCTGTCACAGTTACACTAACCTCCACCTCCCTCCCTGTCACTGTTGTACTAACCCCCACCTCACTCCCTGTCACCGTGGGACTAACCTCCAGCTCCCTCCCTGTCACCGTTACACTAACCTCCAGCATCCTCCCTGTCACCGTTACACTAACCACCAGCTCCCTCCCTGTCACTGTTGTACTAACCTCCACCTCCCTCCCTGTCACCGTTACACTAACCTCCACCTCCCTCCCTGTCACCGTTGTACTAACCTCCACCTCCCTCCCTGTCACCGTTACACTAACCTCCAGCTCCCTCCCTGTCCCCGTTACACTAACCTCCAGCTCCCTCCCTGTCACCGGTACACTAACCTCCAGCTCCCTCCCTGTCACCGTTACACTAACCTCCAGCTCCCTCCCTGTCACCGTTGTACTAACCTCCACCTCCCTTCCTGTCACCGTTGTACTAACCTCCAGCTCCCTCCCTGTCACCGTTACACTAACCTCCAGCTCCCTCCCTGTCACCGTTACACTAACCTCCAGCTCCCTCGCTGACACCGTTATACTAACCTCCACCTCCCTTCCTGTCACCGTTACACTAACCTCCAGCTCCCTCCCTGTCACCGTTACACTAACCTCCAGCTCCCTCCTGTCACCGTTACACTAACCTCCAGCTCCCTCCCTGTCACCGTTACACTAACCTCCAGCTCCCTCGCTGACACCGTTATACTAACCTCCACCTCCCTCCCTGTCACCGTTACAGTAACCTCCACCTCCCTTCCTGTCACCGTTACACTAACCTCCAGCTCCCACCCTGTCACCTTTGTACTAAACTCCAGCTCCCTCCTGGTCACCGTTAAAATAACCTCCAGCTCCCTCCCTGTCACCGTTACGCTAACCTCCAGCTCTCTCCCTGACACCGTTACACTAACCTCCAGCTCCCTCCCTGTCACCGTTAAACTAACCTCCAGCTCCCTCCCTGTCACCATTGTACTAACCTCCAGCTCCCCCCCTGTCACCGTTAAACTAACCTCCAGCTCCCTCCCTGTCACCGTTACACTAACCTCCAGCTCCCTCCCTGTCCCCGTTACTCTAACCTCCAGCTCCCTCCCTGTCACCGGTACAATAATCTCCAGCTCCCTCCTGTCACCGTTACACTAACCTCCAGCTCCCTCCCTGTCACCGGTACACTAAGCTCCAGCTCCCTCCTGTCACCGTTACACTAACCTCCAGCTCCCTCCCAGTCACCGTTACACTAACCTCCAGCTCCCTCCCTGTCACCGTTACACTAACCTCCAGCTCCCTCCCTGTCATCGTTACACTAACCTCCAGATCCCTCCCTGTCACCGTTACACTAACCTCCAGCTCCCTCCCTGTCACCGTTACACTAACCTCCAGCTCCCTCCCTGTCACCTTTACACTAACCTCCACCTCCCTCCCTGTCACCGTTACACTAACCTCCAGCTCCCTCCCTATCACCGTGGTACAAACATCCACCTCCCTCCCTGTCACCGTTACACTAACCTCCAGCTCCCTCCCTGTCACCGTTACACTAACCTCCAGCTCCCTCCCTGTCACCGTTAAACTAACCTCCAGCTCCCTCCCTGTCACCGTGGTACTAACCTCCACCTCCCTCCCTGTCACCGTTGTACTAAACTCCAGCTCCTTCCCTGTCACCGTTACACTAACCTCCACCTCCCTCCCTGTCACCGTGGTACTAACCTCCATCTCCCTCCCTGTCACCGTTGTACTAAACTCCAGCTCCTTCCCTGTCACAATTACACTAACCTCCACCTCCCTCCCAGTCACTGTTACACTAACCTCCAGCTCCCTCCCTGTCACCGTGGTACTAACCTCCACCTCCCTACCTGTCACCGTTACACTAACCTCCACCTCCCTCCCTGTCACCGTGGTACAAACGTCCACCTCCCTCACTGTCACCGTGGCACTAACCTCCATCTCCCTCCCTGTTACCGTGGTACTAATCTCCAGCTCCCTCCCTGTCACCGTTACACTAACCTCCAGCTCCCTCCCTGTCACCGTTACACTAACCTCCAGGTCCCTCCCTGTCACCGATACACTAACCTCCACCTCCCTCCCTGTCACCGTTACACTAACCTCCAGCTCCCTCACTGTCACTGTTACAACAACCACCAGCTCCCTCCCTGTCACCGTTACACTAACCTCCAGCTCCCTCCCTGTCACCATTACACTAACCTCCACCTCCCTCCCTGTCAACGTTGTACTAACCTCCAGCTCCCTCCCTGTCATCGATACACTAAACTCCAGGTCCCGCCCTGTCACCGTTACACTAACCTCCACCTCCCTCCCTGTCACCGTTGTACTAACCTCCACCTCCCTCCCTGTCACCGTTGTACTAACCTCCACCTCCCTCCCTGTCACCGTTACACTAACTCCCAACTCCCTCGCTGTCAACGTTACACTAACCTCCAGCGCCCTCCCTGTCACCGTTACACTAACCTCCACCTCCCTCCCTGTCACCGTTGTACTAACCTCCAGCTCCCTCCCTGTCACCGTTACACTAACCTCCAGCTCCCTCCCTGTCACCGTTGTACTAACCTCCAGCTCCCTCCCTGTCACCGTTACACTAACCTCCACCTCCCTCCCTGTCACCGTTGTACTAACCTCCAGCTCCCTCACTGTCACCATTACACTAACCTCCAGCGCCCTCCCTGTCACCGTTGTACTAACCTCCAGCTCCCTCCCTGTCACCGTTACACTAACCTCCAGCTCCCTCCCTGTCACCGTTACACTAAACTCCAGCTCCCTCCCTGTCACCGTTACACTAACCTCCACCTCCATCCCTGTCACCGTTGTACTAACCTCCACCTCCCTTCCTGTCACCGTTGTACTAACCTCCAGCTCCCTCGCTGACACCGTTACACTAACCTCCACCTCCCTCCCTGACACCGTTACAGTAACCTCCACCTCCCTTCCTGTCACCGTTGTACTAACCCCCACCTCCCTCACTGTCACCGTTACACTAACCTCCAGCTCCCACCCTGTCACCTTTGTACAAAACTCCAGCTCCCTCCTGGTCACCGTTAAAATAACCTCCAGCTCCCTCCCTGTCACCGTTACGCTAACCTCCAGCTCTCTCCCTGACACCGTTACACTAACCTCCAGCTCCCTCCCTGTCACCGTTAAACTAACCTCCAGCTCCCTCCCTGTCACCATTGTACTAACCTCCAGCTCCCCCCCTGTCACCGTTAAACTAACCTCCAGCTCCCTCCCTGTCACCGGTACACTAATCTCCAGCTCCCTCCTGTCACCGTTACACTAACCTCCAGCTCCCTCCCTGTCACCGGTACACTAAGCTCCAGCTCCCTCCCAGTCACCGTTACACTAACCTCCAGCTCCCTCCCAGTCACCGTTACACTAACCTCCAGCTCCCTCCCTGTCACCGTTACACTAACCTCCAGCTCCCTCCCAGTCACCGTTACACTAACCTCCAGCTCCCTCCCTGTCATCGTTACACTAACCTCCAGCTCCCTCCCTGTCACCTTTACACTAACCTCCAACTCCCTCCCTGTCACCGTTACACTAACCTCCAGCTCCCTCCCTATCACCGTGGTACAAACATCCACCTCCCTCCCTGTCACCGTTACACTAACCTCCAGCTCCCTCCCTGTCACCGTTACACTAACCTCCAGCTCCCTCCCTGTCACCGTTACACTAACCTCCAGCTCCCTCCCTGTCACCGTTACACTAACCTCCAGCTCCCTCCCAGTCACCGTTACACTAACCTCCAGCTCCCTCCCTGTCACCGTTACACTAACCTCCAGCTCCCTCCCAGTCACCGTTACACTAACCTCCAGCTCCCTCCCTGTCACCGTTACACTAACCTCCAGCTCCCTCCCTGTCACCGTTACACTAACCCCCACCTCCCTCCCTGTCACCGTTACACTAACCTCCAGCTCCCTCCCTGTCACCGTTACACTAACCTCCATCTCCCTCCCTGTCACCGTTACAATAACCCCCACCTCCCTCCCTGTCACCGTTACACTAACCCCCACCTCCCTCCCTGTCACCGATCCACTAACCTCCACCTCCCTCCCTGTCACCATGGTACTAACATCCACCTCCCTCCCTGTCACCGTTACACTAACCCCCACCTCCCTCCCTGTCAACGTTACACTAACCTCCACCTCACTACCTGTCACCATTACACTAACCTCCAGCTCCCTACCTGTCACCGTTACACTAACCTCCAGCTCCCTCCCTGTTACCATTGTACTAACGCCCACCTCCCACCCTGCCACCGTGGTACTAACCTCCAGCTCCCTCCCTGTCACCGTTACACTAACCTCCACCTCACTCACTGTCACCGTTACACTAACCTCCAGCTCCCTCCCTGTCTCCGTTACACTAACCTCCAGCTCCCTCCCTGACACCGTTAGACTAACCTCCAGCTCACTCCCTGTCACCGTTACACTAACCTCCACCTCCCTCCCTGTCACCGTTACACTAACCTCCACCTCCCTCCCTGTCACCGTGGTACTAACCTCCAGCTCCTTCCCTGTCACCGTTACACTCACCTCCACCTCCCTCCCTGTCACCGTTACACTAACCCCCACCTCCCTCCCTGTCAACGTTACACTAATCTCCAGCTCCCTCCCTGTCACCGTTACACTAACCTCCAGCTCCATCCCTGACACCGTTAGACTAACCTCCAGCTCACTCCCTGTCACCGTTTCACTAACCTCCACCTCCCTCCCTGTCACCGTTACACTAACCTCCACCTCCCTCCCTGTCACCGTGGTACTAACCTCCAGCTCCTTCCCTGTCACCGTTACACTAACCTCCACCTCCCTCCCTGTCACCGTTACACTAACCTCCAGTTCCCTCCCTGTCACCATTACACTAACCTCCGGCTCCCTCCCTGTCACCGTTACACTAACCTCCACCTCCCTCCCTGTCACCGTTGTACTAACCCCCACCTCCCACCCTGTCACCGTGGTACTAACCTCCAGCTCCCTCCCTGTCACCATTACACTAACCTCCAGCTCCCTCCCTGTCACCGTTACACTAACCTCCAGCTCCCTCCCTGTCACCGTTACACTAACCTCCAGCTCCCTCCCTGTCACCGTTACACTAACCTCCAGCTCCCTCCCTGTCACCGTTACACTAAGCTCCAGCTCCCTCCCAGTCACCGTTACACTAACCTCCAGATCCCTCCCTGTCACCGTTACACTAACCTCCAGCTCCCTCCCTGTCACCGTTACACTAACCTCCAGCTCCCTCCCAGTCACCGTTACACTAACCTCCAGCTCCCTCCCTGTCATCGTTACACTAACCTCCAGATCCCTCCCTGTCACCGTTACACTAACCTCCAGCTCCCTCCCTGTCACCTTTACACTAACCTCCAACTCCCTCCCTGTCACCGTTACACTAACCTCCAGCTCCCTCCCTATCACCGTGGTACAAACATCCACCTCCCTCCCTGTCACCGTTACACTAACCTCCAGCTCCCTCCCTGTCACCGTTACACTAACCTCCAGCTCCCTCCCTGTCACCGTTAAACTAACCTCCAGCTCCCTCCCTGTCACCGTGGTACTAACCTCCACCTCCCTCCCTGTCACCGTTGTACTAAACTCCAGCTCCTTCCCTGTCACCGTTACACTAACCTCCACCTCCCTCCCTGTCACCGTGGTACTAACCTCCATCTCCCTCCCTGTCACCGTTGTACTAAACTCCAGCTCCTTCCCTGTCACAATTACACTAACTTCCACCTCCCTCCCAGTCACTGTTACACTAACCTCCAGCTCCCTCCCTGTCACCGTGGTACTAACCTCCACCTCCCTACCTGTCACCGTTACACTAACCTCCACCTCCCTCCCTGTCACCGTGGTACAAACGTCCACCTCCCTCACTGTCACCGTGGCACTAACCTCCATCTCCCTCCCTGTTACCGTGGTACTAATCTCCAGCTCCCTCCCTGTCACCGTTACACTAACCTCCAGCTCCCTCCCTGTCACCGTTACACTAACCTCCAGCTCTCTCGCTGCCACCGTTACACTAACCTCCAGCTCCCTCCCTGTCACCGTTACACTAACCTCCAGCTCCCTCCCTGTCACCGTTACACTAATCTCCAGCTCCCTCCCTGCCACCGTTACACTAATCTCCAGCTCCATCCCTGTCACCGTTACACTAACCTCCAGCTCCCTCCCTGTCACCGTTACACTAACCTCCAGCTCTCTCGCTGCCACCGTTACACTAACCTCCAGCTCCCTCCCTGTCACCGTTACACTAACCTCCAGGTCCCTCCCTGTCACCGATACACTAACCTCCACCTCCCTCCCTGTCACCGTTACACTAACCTCCAGCTCCCTCACTGTCACTGTTACAACAACCTCCAGCTCCCTCCCTGTCACCGTTACACTAACCTCCAGCTCCCTCCCTGTCACCATTACACTAACCTCCACCTCCCTCCCTGTCAACGTTGTACTAACCTCCAGCTCCCTCCCTGTCATCGATACACTAAACTCCAGGTCCCGCCCTGTCACCGTTACACTAACCTCCACCTCCCTCCCTGTCACCGTTGAACTAACCTCCACCTCCCTCCCTGTCACCGTTGTACTAACCTCCACCTCCCTCCCTGTCACCGTTACACTAACTCCCAACTCCCTCGCTGTCAACGTTACACTAACCTCCAGCGCCCTCCCTGTCACCGTTACACTAACCTCCACCTCCCTCCCTGTCACCGTTGTACTAACCTCCAGCTCCCTCCCTGTCACCGTTACACTAACCTCCAGCTCCCTCCCTGTCACCGTTGTACTAACCTCCAGCTCCCTCCCTGTCACCGTTACACTAACCTCCACCTCCCTCCCTGTCACCGTTGTACTAACCTCCAGCTCCCTCACTGTCACCATTACACTAACCTCCAGCGCCCTCCCTGTCACCGTTGTACTAACCTCCAGCTCCCTCCCTGTCACCGTTACACTAACCTCCAGCTCCCTCCCTGTCACCGTTACACTAAACTCCAGCTCCCTCCCTGTCACCGTTACACTAACCTCCACCTCCATCCCTGTCACCGTTGTACTAACCTCCACCTCCCTTCCTGTCACCGTTGTACTAACCTCCAGCTCCCTCGCTGACACCGTTACACTAACCTCCACCTCCCTCCCTGACACCGTTACAGTAACCTCCACCTCCCTTCCTGTCACCGTTGTACTAACCCCCACCTCCCTCACTGTCACCGTTACACTAACCTCCAGCTCCCTCCCTGTCACCTTTGTACTAAACTCCAGCTCCCTCCCGGTCACCGTTAAAATAACCTCCAGCTCCCTCCCTGTCACCGTTACGCTGACCTCCAGCTCTCTCCCTGTCACCGTTACACTAACCTCCAGCTCCCTCCCTTTCACCGTTACACTAACCTCCAGCTCCCTCCCTTTCACCGTTACACTAACCTCCAGCTCCCTCCCTGTCACCATTGTACTAACCTCCAGCTCCCTCCCTGTCACCGTTACACTAACCTCCAGCTCCCTCCCTGTCACCGGTACACTAATCTCCAGCTCCCTCCTGTCACCGTTACACTAACCTCCAGCTCCCTCCCTGTCACCGGTACACTAACCTCCAGCTCCGTCCCTGTCACCGTTACACTAACCTCCAGCTCCGTCCCTGTCACCGTTACACTAACCTCCAGCTCCCTCCATGTCACCGTTACACTAACCTCCAGCTCCCTCCCTGTCACCGTTACACTAACCTCCAGCTCCCTCCCTGTCACCGTTACACTAACCTCCAGCTCCCTCGCTGTCACCGTTACACTAAACTCCACCTCCCTCCCTGTCACCGTGGTACTAACCTCCACCTCCCTCCCTGTCACCGTTGTACTAAACTCCAGCTCCTTCCCTGTCACAATTACACTAACCTCCACCTCCCTCCCAGTCACTGTTACACTAACCTCCAGCTCCCTCCCTGTCACCGTGGTACTAACCTCCACCTCCCTCCCTGTCACCGTGGTACTAACGTCCACCTCCCTCACTGTCACCGTGGCATTAACCTCCATCTCCCTCCCTGTTACCGTGGTACTAATCTCCAGCTCGCTCCCTGTCACCGTTACACTAACCTCCAGCTCGCTCCCTGTCACCGTTACGCTAACCTCCAGCTCCCTCGCTGCCACCGTTACACTAACCTCCAGCTCCCTCCCTGTCACCGTTACACTAACCTCCAGGTCCCTCCCTGTCACCTTTACACTAACCTCCACCTCCCTCCCTGTCACCGTTACACTAACCTCCAACTCCCTCCCTATCACTGTGGTACAAATATCCACCTCCCTCCCTGTCACCGTTACACTAACCTCCAGCTCCCTCCCTGTCACCGTTACACTAACCTCCAGCTCCCTCCCTGTCACCGTTACACTAACCTCCAGCTCCCTCCCTGTCACCGTTACACTAACCTGCACCTCCCTCCCGGTCACCGTTACACTAACCTCCAGCTCCCTCCCTGTCACCGTTACACTAACCTCCAGCTCCCTCCCTGTCACGGTTACACTAACCTCCAGCTCCCTCCCTGTCACGGTTACACTAACCTCCCCCCTCCCTCCCCGTCACCGTTACACTAACCTCCAGCTCCATCCTTATCACTGTGGTAAAAACATCCACCTCCCTCCCTGTCACCGTTACACTAACCTCCAACTCCCTCCCTGTCACCGTGGTACTAACCTCCACCGCCCACCCTGTCACCGTTACACTAACCTCCAGCTCCCTCCCTGTCACCGTGGTTCTAACCTCCAGCTCCCTCCCTATCACCGTTACACTAACCTCCACCTCCCTCCCTGTCACCGTTACACTAACCTCCAGCTCCTTCCCTGTCACCGTTACACTAACCTCCAGCTCCCTCCCTGTCACCGTTACACTAAACTCCAGCTCCATCACTGTCACCGTTACACTAACCTCCAGCTCCCTCCCTGTCACCGTTACACTAACCTCCACCGCCCACCCTGTCACCGTTACACTAACCTCCAGCTCCCTCCCTGTCACGGTTACACTAACCTCCCCCCTCCCTCCCTGTCACCGTTACACTAACCTCCAGCTCCATCCTTATCACCGTGGTAAAAACATCCACCTCCCTCCCTGTCACCGTTACACTAACCTCCAACTCCCTCCCTGTCACCGTGGTACTAACCTCCACCGCCCACCCTGTCACCGTTACACTAACCTCCAGCTCCCTCCCTGTCACCGTGGTTCTAACCTCCAGCTCCCTCCCTGTCACCGTTACACTAACCTCCATCTCCCTCCCTGTCACGGTTACACTAACCACCACCTCCCTCCCTGTCACCGTTACACTAACCTCCACCTCCCTCCCTGTCACCATGGTACTAACATCCACCTCCCTCCCTGTCACCGTTACACTAACCCCCACCTCCCTCCCTTTCAACGTTACACTAACCTCCAGCTCCCTCCCTGTCACCGTTACACTAACCTCCACCTCACTACCTGTCACCATTACACTAACCTCCAGCTCCCTACCTGTCACCGTTACACTAACCTCCAGCTCCCTCCCTGTTACCATTGTACTAACGCCCACCTCCCACCCTGCCACCGTGGTACTAACCTCCAGCTCCCTCCCTGTCACCGTTACACTAACCTCCACCTCCCTCCCTGTCACCGTTACACTAACCTCCACCTCCCTCCCTGTCACCGTTACACTAACCTCCACCTCACTCCCTGTCACCGTTACACTAACCTCCAGCTCCCTCCCTGTCTCCGTTACACTAACCTCCAGCTCCCTCCCTGTCTCCGTTACACTAACCTCCAGCTCCCTCCTTGTCACCGTTACACTAACCCCCACCTCTCACCCTGTCACAGTTACACTAACCTCCACCTCCCTCCCTGTCACCATTGTACTAACCCCCACCTCCCACCCTGTCACCGTGGTACTAACCTCCAGCTCCATCCCTGTCACCGTTACACTAACCTCCACCTCCCTCCCTGTCTCCGTTACACTAACCTCCAGCTCCCTGTCTGTCACCGTTACACTAACCTCCAGCTCCATCCCTGTCACCGTTACACTAACCTGCAGCTCACTCCCTGTCACCGTTACACTAACCTCCAGCTCCCTCCCTGTCACCGTTACACTAACCTCCACCTCCCTCCCTGTCACCGTTACACTAACCTCCACCTCCCTCCCTGTCACCGTGGTACTAACCTCCAGCTCCTTCCCTGTCACCGTTACACTAACCTCCACCTCCCTCCCTATCACCGTTACACTAACCCCCACCTCCCTCCTTGTCAACGTTACACTAATCTCCAGCTCCCTCCCTGTCACCGTTACACTAACCTCCACCTCACGCCCTGTCACCATTACACTAAGCTCCAGCTCCCTACCTGTCACCGTTACACTAACCTCCAGCTCCCTCCCTGTTGCCATTGTACTAACCCCCACCTCCCACCCTGCCACCGTGGTACTAACCTCCAGCTCCTTCCTTGTCACCGTTACACTAACCTCCACCTCCCTCCCTGTCACCGTTACACTAACCTCCACTTCCCTCCCTGTCACCGTTACACTAACCTCCACCTCACTCCCTGTCACCGTTACACTAACCTCCAGCTCCCTCCCTGTCACGGTTACACTAACCTCCAGCTACTTCCCTGTCACCGTTACACTAACCTCCAGCTCCCTCCCTGTCACCGTTACACTAAACTCCAGCTCCCTCACTGTCACCGTTACACTAACCTCCAGCTCCCTCCCTGTCACCGTTACACTAACCTCCACCGCCCACCTTGTCACCGTTACACTAACCTCCAGCTCCCTCCCTGTCACGGTTACACTAACCTCCCCCCTCCCTCCCTGTCACCGTTACACTAACCTCCAGCTCCATCCTTATCACCGTGGTACAAACATCCACCTCCCTCCCTGTCACCGTTACACTAACCTCCAACTCCCTCCCTGTCACCGTGGTACTAACCTCCAGCTCCCTCCCTGTCACCGTGGTACTAATCTCCAGCTCCCTCCCTGTCACCGTTACACTAACCTCCAGCTCCCTCCCTGTCACCGTGGTACTAATCTCCAGCTCCCTCCCTGTCACCGTTACACTAACCCCCACCTCCCTCCCTGTCACCGTTACACTAACCTCCAGCTCCCTCCCTGTCACCGTTACACTAACCTCCACCTCCCTCCCTGTCACCGTTACACTAACCCCCACCTCCCTCCCTGTCACCATTACACTAACCTCCAGCTCCCTCCCTGTCACCGTTACACTAACCTCCAGCTCCCTCCCTGTCACCGTGGTACTAACCTCCAGCTCCCTCCCTGTCACCGTTACACTAACCTCTAGCTCCCTCCCTGTCACCGTTACACTAACCTCCACCTCCCTCCCTGTCACCGTTACACGAACCTCCACCTCCCTCCCTGTCACCGTTACACTAACCTCCACCTCCCTCCCTGTCACCGTTACACTAACCTCCAGCTCCCTCCCTGTCACCGTTACACTAACCTCCAGCTCCCTCCCTGTCACTGTTACACTAACCTCCACCTCCCTCCCTGTCACCGTTACACTAACCTCCAGTTCCCTCCCTGTCACCGTTACACTAACCTCCAGCTCCCTCCCTGTCACCGTTACACTAACCTCCAGCTCCCTCCCTGTCACCGTGGTACTAAACTCCAGCTCCCTCCCTGTCACCGTTACACTAACCTCCAGCTCCCTCCCTGTCACCGTTACACTAACCTCCACCTCCCTCCCTGTCACCGTTACACTAACCTCCACCTCCCTCCCTGTCACCGTTACACTAACCTCCACCTCCCTCCCTGTCACCGTTACACTAACCTCCAGTTCCCTCCCTGTCACCGTTACACTAACCTCCAGCTCCCTCCCTGTCACCGTTACACTAACCCCCACTTCCCTCCCTGTCACCGTTACACTAACCTCCAGCTCCCTCCCTGTCACCGTTACACTAACCTCCAGCTCCCTCCCTGTCACCGTTACACTAACCCCAACCTCCCTTCCTGTCACCGTTACACTAACCCCAACCTCCCTCCCTGTCACCGTTACACTAACCTCCAGCTCCCTCCCTGTCACCGTAACACTAACCTCCAGCTCCCTCCCTGTCACCATTGTACTAACCCCCACCTCCCACCCTGTCACCGTGGTACTAACCTCCAGCTCCATCCCTGTCACCATTACACTAACCTCCACCAACCTCCCTGTCACCCTTACAATAACCTCCAGCTCCCTCCCTGTCACCGTTACACTAACCTCCAGCTCCCTCCCTGACACCGTGGTACTAACCTCTAGCTTCCACCCTGTCACCGTTACACTCACCTCCAGCTCCCTCCCTGTCACCTTTACACTAACCTGCACCTCCCTCCCGGTCACCGGTACACTAACCTCCAGCTCCCTCCCTGTCACCGTTACACTAACCTCCAGCTCCCTCAATGTCACCGTTACACTAACCTCCAGCTCCCACCCTGTCACCGTTACACTAACCTCCAGCTCCTTCCCTGTCACCGTTACACTAACCTCCAGCTCCCTCCCTGTCACCGTTACACTAAACTCCAGCTCCCTCACTGTCACCGTTACACTAACCTCCAGCTCCCTCCCTGTCACCGTTACACTAACCTCCACCGCCCACCCTGTCACCGTTACACTAACCTCCAGCTCACTCCCTGTCACCGTTGCACTAACCTCCACCTCCCTCCCTGTCACGGTTACACTAACCACCACCTCCCACCCTGTCATCGTTACACTAACCTCCACCTCCCTCCCTGTCACCGTTACACTAAGCTCCAGCTCCCTCCCTGTCACCGTTACACTAACCTCCAGCTCCCTCCCTGTCACCGTTACACTAACCTCCAGCTCCCTCCCTGTCACCGTTACACTAACCTCCAGCTCCCTCCCTGTCACCGTGGTACTAACCCCCACCTCCCTCCCTGTCACCGTTACACTAACCTCCAGCTCCCTCCCTGTCACCGTTACACTAACCCCCACCTCCCTCCCTGTCAACGTTACACTAACCTCCAGCTCCCTCCCTGTCACCGTTACACTAACCTCCACCTCACTACCTGTCACCATTACACTAACCTCCAGCTCCCTACCTGTCACCATTACACTAACCTCCAGCTCACTCCCTGTTACCATTGTACTAACGCCCACCTCCCACCCTGCCACCGTTACACTAACCTCCAGCTCCCTCCCTGTCTCCGTTACACTAACCTCCAGCTCCCTCCCTGTCACCGTTACACTAACCTCCAGCTCCCTCCCTGTCACCGTTACACTAACCTCCAGCTCCCTCCCTGTCACCGTTACACTAACCTCCAGCTCCCTCCCTGTCACCGTTACACTAACCTCCAGCTCCCTCCCTGTCACCGTTACACTAACCCCCACCTCCCTCCCTGTCAACGTTACACTAACCTCCAGCTCCCTCCCTGTCACCGTGGTACTAACCTCCAGCTCCTTCCCTGTCACCGTTACACTAACCTCCAGCTCCCTCCCTGTCCCCGTTACACTAACCTCCACCTCCCTCCCTGTCTCCGTTGTACTAACCCCAACCTCCCAACCTGTCACAGTGGTACTAACCTCCAGCTCCATCCCTGTCACCGTTACACTAACCTCCACCTCCCTCCCTGTCAACGTTACACTAACCTCCACCTCCCTCCCTGTCACCATTACACTAACCTCCACCAACCTCCCTGTCACCATTACACTAACCTCCACCAACCTCCCTGTCACCGTTACACTAACCTCCACCTCCCTCCCTGTCACGGTTACACTAACCTCCAGCTCCCTCCCTGTCACCGTTACACTAACATCCAGCTCCCTCCCTGTCACCGTTACACTAACCTCCAGCTCCCTCCCTGTCACCGTGGTACTAACCTCCAGCTCCCTCCCTATCACCGTTACACTAACCTCCAGCTCCCTCCCTGTCACCGTTACACTAACCTCCAGCTCTCTCCCTGTCACCGTTACACTAACCTCCACCTCCCTCCCTGTCACCGTTACACTAACCTCCACCTCCCTCCCTGTCACCGTTACACTAACCTCCAGCTCCCTCCCTGTCACCGTTACACTAACCTCCAGCTCGCTCCCTGTCACCGTTATACTAACCTCCAGCTCCCTCCCTGTCACCGTTGCACTAACCTCCACCTCCCTCCCTGTCACCGTTACACTAACCTCCAGTTCCCTCCCTGTCACCGTTACACTAACCTCCAGTTCCCTCCCTGTCACCGTTACACTAACCTCCAGCTCCCTCCCTGTCACCGTTACACTAACCCCCACCTCCCTCCCTGTCACCGTTACACTAACCTCCAGCTCCCTCCCCGTCACCGTTACACTAACCTCCAGCTCCCTCCCTGTCACCGTTACAATAACCCCCACCTCCCTCCCTGTCACCGTTACACTAACCCCCACCTCCCTCCCTGTCACCGTTACATTAACGTCCAGCTCCCTCCCTGTCACCGTTACACTAACCTCCAGCTCCCTCCCTGTCACAGGTACACTAACCCCCACCTCCCTCACTGTCACCGTTGTACTAACCCCCACCTACCACCCTGTCACCGTGGTACTAACCTCCAGCTCCATCCCTGTCACCGTTACACTAACCTCCAGCTCCCTCCCTGTCACCGTTACACTAACCTCCAGCTCCCTCCCTGTCACCGTTACACTAACCCCCACCTCCCTCCCTGTCACCGTTACACTAACCTCCAGCTCCCTCCCTGTCACCGTTACACTAACCTCCATCTCCCTCCCTGTCACCGTTACAATAACCCCCACCTCCCTCCCTGTCACCGTTACACTAACCCCCACCTCCCTCCCTGTCACCGATCCACTAACCTCCACCTCCCTCCCTGTCACCATGGTACTAACATCCACCTCCCTCCCTGTCACCGTTACACTAACCCCCACCTCCCTCCCTGTCAACGTTACACTAACCTCCACCTCACTACCTGTCACCATTACACTAACCTCCAGCTCCCTACCTGTCACCGTTACACTAACCTCCAGCTCCCTCCCTGTTACCATTGTACTAACGCCCACCTCCCACCCTGCCACCGTGGTACTAACCTCCAGCTCCCTCCCTGTCACCGTTACACTAACCTCCACCTCACTCACTGTCACCGTTACACTAACCTCCAGCTCCCTCCCTGTCTCCGTTACACTAACCTCCAGCTCCCTCCCTGACACCGTTAGACTAACCTCCAGCTCACTCCCTGTCACCGTTACACTAACCTCCACCTCCCTCCCTGTCACCGTTACACTAACCTCCACCTCCCTCCCTGTCACCGTGGTACTAACCTCCAGCTCCTTCCCTGTCACCGTTACACTCACCTCCACCTCCCTCCCTGTCACCGTTACACTAACCCCCACCTCCCTCCCTGTCAACGTTACACTAATCTCCAGCTCCCTCCCTGTCACCGTTACACTAACCTCCAGCTCCCTCCTTGTCACCGTTACACTAACCCCCACCTCCCACCCTGTCACAGTTACACTAACCTCCACCTCCCTCCCTGTCACCATTGTACTAACCTCCACCTCCCACCCTGTCACCGTGGTACTAACCTCCAGCTCCATCCCTGTCACCGTTACACTAACCTCCACCTCCCACCCTGTCTCCGTTACACTAACCTCCAGCTCCCTGTCTGTCACCGTTACACTAACCTCCAGCTCCATCCCTGACACCGTTAGACTAACCTCCAGCTCACTCCCTGTCACCGTTTCACTAACCTCCACCTCCCTCCCTGTCACCGTTACACTAACCTCCACCTCCCTCCCTGTCACCGTGGTACTAACCTCCAGCTCCTTCCCTGTCACCGTTACACTAACCTCCACCTCCCTCCCTGTCACCGTTACACTAACCTCCAGTTCCCTCCCTGTCACCATTACACTAACCTCCGGCTCCCTCCCTGTCACCATTACACTAACCTCCACCTCCCTCCCTGTCACCGTTGTACTAACCCCCACCTCCCACCCTGTCACCGTGGTACTAACCTCCAGCTCCATCCCTGTCACCATTACACTAACCTCCAGCTCCCTCCCTGTCACCGTGGTACTAACCTCCAGCTCCATCCCTGTCACCGTTGCACTAACCTCCACCTCCCTCCCTGTCACCGTTACACTAACCTCCAGCTCCCTCCCTGTCACCGATACACTAACCCCCACCTCCCTCCCTGTCACCATTACACTAACCTCCAGCTCCATCCCTGTCACCGTTGCACTAACCTCCACCTCCCTCCCTGTCACCGTTACACTAACCTCCAGCTCCCTCCCTGTCACCGTTACACTAACCTCCAGCTCCCTCCGTCACCGTTACACTAACCTCCAGCTCCCTCCCTGTCACCGTTACACTAACCTCCACCTCCCTCCCTGTCACCGTTACCCTAACCTCCACCTCCCACCCTGTCACCGTTACACTAACCTCCAGCTCCTTCCTGTCACCGTTGTACTAACCGCCACCTCCCTCACTGTCACCGTTACACTAAACTCCACCTCCCTCCGTGTCACCGTTACACTAACCTCCAGCTCCCTCCCTGTCACCGTTACACTAACCTCCAGCTCCCTCCCTGTCACCGTTACACTAACCTCCACCTCCCTCCTTGTCACCGTTACACTAACCTCCACCTCCCTCCCTGTCACCGTTACACTAACCTCCAGCTCCCTCCCTGTCACCGTGGTACTAACCCCCACCTCCCTCCCTGTCACCATTACACTAACCTCCAGCTCCCTCCCTGTCACCGTTACACTAACCTCCAGCACCTTCCCTGTCACCGTTACCCTAACCTCCACCTCCCACCCTGTCACCGTTACACTAACCTCCAGCTCCTTCCTGTCACCGTTGTACTAACCACCACCTCCCTCACTGTCACCGTTACACTAACCTCCAGCTCCCTCCTTGTCACCGTTACACTAACCTCCAGCTCCCTCCCTGTCACCGTTACACTAACCTCCAGCTCCTTCCATGTCACCGTTACCCTAACCTCCACCTCCCACCCTGTCACCGTTACACTAACCTCCAGCTCCTTCCTGTCACCGTTGTACTAACCGCCACCTCCCTCACTGTCACCGTTACACTAACCTCCAGCTCCCTCCTTGTCACTGTTACACTAACCTCCAGCTCCCTCCCTGTCACCGTTACACTAACCTCCAGCTCCCTCCCTGTCACCGTGGTACTAACACCCACCTCCCTCCCTGTCAACGTTACACTAACCTCCACCTCCCTCCCTGTCACCGTTACACTAACCTCCAGCTCCCTCCCTGTCTCCGTTACACTAACCTCCAGCTCCCTCCCTGTCACCGTTACACTAACCTCCAGCTCCCTCCCTGTCACCGTTACACTAACCTCCAGCTCCCTCCCTGTCACTGTTACACTAACCCCCACCTCCCACCCTGTCACAGTTACACTAACCTCCACCTCCCTCCCTGTCACCAATGTACTAACCCCCACCTCCCACCCTGTCACCGTGGTACTAACCTCCAGCTCCATCCCTGTCACCGTTACACTAACCTCCACCTCCCTCCCTGTCTCCGTTACACTAACCTCCAGCTCCCTGTCTGTCACCGTTACACTAACCTCCAGCTCACTCCCTGTCACCGTTACACTAACCTCCAGCTCACTCCCTGTCACCGTTACACTAACCTCCAGCTCCTTCCCTGTCACCGTTACCCTAACCCCCACCTCCCACCCTGTCACCGTTACACTAACCTCCAGCTCCTTCCTGTCACCGTTGTACTAACCGCCACCTCCCTCACTGTCACCGTTACACTAACCTCCAGCTCCCTCCCTGTCACCGTTACACTAACCTCCAGCTCCCTCCCTGTCACCGTTACACTAACCTCCAGCTCCCTCCCTGTCACCGTGGTACTAACCTCCAGCTCCCTCCTGTCACCGTTACACTAACCTCCAGCTCCCTCCCTGTCACCGTTACACTAACCTCCAGCTCCCTCCCTGTCACCGTTACACTAACCTCCACCTCCCTCCCTGTCACCGTGGTACTAACCCCCACCTCCCTCCCTGTCAACGTTACACTAACCTCCACCTCCCTCCCTGTCACCGTTACACTAACCTCCACCTCCCTCCCTGCCACCGTTACACTAACCTCCAGCTCCCTCCCTGTCACCGTTACACTAACCTCCTGCTCCCTCCCTGTCACTGTTACACTAACCTCCACCTCCCTCCCTGTCACCGTTACACTAACCTCCACCTCCCTCCCTGTCACCGTTACACTAACCTCCAGCTCCCTCCCTGTCACTGTTACACTAACCTCCAGCTCCCTCCCTGTCACCGTTACTCTAACCTCCAGCTCCCTCCCTGTCACCGTTACACTAACCTCCAGCTCCCTCCCTGTCACCGTTACACTAACCTCCAGCTCCCTCCTGTCACCGTTACACTAACCTCCAGCTCCCTCCCTGTCACTGTTACACTAACCTCCAGCTCCCTCCCTGTCACCGTTACTCTAACCTCCAGCTCCCTCCCTGTCACCGTTACACTAACCTCCAGCTCCCTCCCTGTCACCGTTACACTAACCTCCAGCTCCCTCCTGTCACCGTTACACTAACCTCCAGCTCCCTCCCTGTCTCCGTTACACTAACCTCCAGCTCCCTCCCTGTCACCGTTACACTAACCTCCACCTCCCTCCCTGTCACCGTTACACTAACCTCCAGCTCCCTCCCTGTCACCGTTACACTAACCTCCAGCTCCCTCCCTGTCACCGTTACTCTAACCTCCAGCTCCCTCCCTGTCACCGTTACACTAACCTCCAGCTCCCTCCCTGTCACCGTTACACTAACCTCCAGCTCCCTCCCTGTCATTGTGGTACTAACCTCCAGCTCCCTCCCTGTCATCGTTACTCTAACCTCCAGCTCCCTCCCTGTCACCGTTACACTAACCTCCAGCTCCCTCCCTGTCACCGTTACACTAACCTCCAGCTCCCTCCCTGTCATTGTGGTACTAACCTCCAGCTCCCTCCCTGTCACCGTGGTACTAACCTCCAGCTCGCCGTCCTCAGTGCAGGCGTGGAGTTTAAAGTGCTTGATGCTGATGGCGGTGATCACGTGACCTCTCCGCCTGGAGTCACACGCGCAGTGAGGGAACGCAATCTCGCTGTAGCCCCTGCACGTCCGGGCCATGTTGAGGTACTGTGGAGGAATGGGAGCAGGGTCAATCGGGGAGGCTGGACTGGTAACCCGGTTCCCCAGGCTGAATGCCCTGGAGGACACGGGTTCAAATCCCACCCCGGCCGCTGGTGGAATTTAAATTCGATGAATAAATCTGGGAATATAAAGCGAGTCTCAGTGACGGTGACCATGACGACCATCATCGATTGTCATAAAAACCCCATCTGGGTCACTAATGCCCCCTTTTTAAGGAGGGAAATCTGCCCCCCTTACCCGGTCTGGCCTACACGTGAATTCAGACCCACAGCCACGTGGTCGCCTCTTAACTGCACCCCCCCCACCCCCCCCCCGAAATGGCCGAGCGAGGCCCTCAGTTCCAGGGGGCAATTAGGGACAGGCAACAAATGCTGGTCTCGGCCAGGACGCCCACATCCCCGTGAAAGAACCAAGACGCCGGTGCAGAGAATCCCACCCACCCTCATGTGAATGACGGCCGGTCAGCCAATGGCACCCGCTGAATGCCAACCAACACCAGGTCTCGCCGATCCCAGCGGCAAGAGTGGATGGGCATCTTTAAAGCGCCCATGGGGGTACCCCTGCCCATGCCACTTACCATGACCATTTTCCGCTGCTGTGCCAGCTTCTGCAGCTGGTAGGCCTTCTCCCCGGCCTTGATGAGGCCTCGCTTCACATCTTCCACCGCCTTGACGGAGACAGGGAGTTGGGGGGGGGGGGAGGGAGTAGAAACACAAAATGGCTGGTCAGGAATCAGAGGTTCCGTTGGGGTAAAACTCTACAAATATCTAACGGCGAGCAACTTAAAAACCCCCACAGCCCAGGAGGAGGCCATTCAGCCCGTCAGTCCCCGTGCCGGCTCTTTGAAAGATCTATCCAATTAGTTCCCACCCTACCCCCACCCCCCCTCCCCCCACCAATATCCCTGCAAAAGTTTCCCCTTCCAAGTATTTATCCGATTCCGCCCCCCCACCTTTTGAAAGTTCCTGTTGAATCTGCTCCCACCGCCCTTTTAGGCAGCGCCTTCCACAACTCGCTGTGGGACAGAAGCAGGCCCTGAATCGGAATCGGAGGCGATGGCATAGTGTTACTGTCACTGTGCAGTGGTCACTCCTACCGATACTGTCATGGACAGATGTATCTGTGACAGGCAGGTTGGTGAGGATGAGGTTAAGTATGTTTCTCCCTCTTGTTGGTTCCCTCACCACCTGCTGCAGACCCAGTCTAGCAGCTATGTCCTTTAGGACTCGGCCAGCTCGGTCAGTAGTGGTGCTACCAAGACTCTCTTGGTGATGGACACTGAAGCCCCCCACCCGGAGTACATTCTGTGCCCTTAATTAGCGTAAATGCTCTGGGGACCCAGGTTCAAATCCCACCACAGCAGGTGGTGCAATTTGAATTCAATAAACATCTGGAATAAAAAGTCTGACAATGACCATGAAACCATTGTCGATTGTTGTAAAAACCCATCTGGGTCACTAATGCCCTTTAGGAAAGGAAATCTGCCCTCCTTACCTGGTCTGGCCTACACGTGACTCCAGACCCACAGTAGGAATGAAACCGGACAGACCACCCGGCATCGACCTGGGCACCGGAAACAACAACGGCAAACTCAGCCCTGTCAACCCTGCAAACTCCTCCTTACTAACATCTGGGGGCTAGTGCCAGAATTGGGAGAGCTGTCTCACAGACTAGTCAAGCAACAGCCTGACATAGTCATCCTCACAGAATCATATCTTACAGATAACGTCCCAGACACCACCATCACCATCCCTGGGTATGTCCTGTCCCACCAGCAGGACAGACCCAGCAGAGGTGGTGACACAGGGGTATAGAGTCAGGAGGGGGTTGCCCTGGGAGTTCTCAACATCAACTCCGGACCCCATGAAGTCTCATGGCATCAGGTCAAACATGGGCAAGGAAACTTCCTGCTGATGACCACGTACCACCCTCCCTCAGCTGATAAATCCGTGCTCCTCCATGTTGAACACCACTTGGAGGAAGCACCGAGGGTGACAAGGGCACAGAATGTACTGCGGGTGGGGGACTTCAATGTCCATCACCAAGAGAGTCTCGGTAGCATCGCTACTGACCGAGCTGGCCAAGTCCTAAAGGACATAGCTGCTAGACTGGGTCTGCAGCAGGTGGTGAGGGAACCAACAACAGGGAGAAACATACTTAACCTCATCCTCACCAACCTGCCTGTCACAGATACATCTGTCCATGACAGTATCGGTAGGAGTGACCACCGCACAGTCATTGTGGAGACAAAGTCCCACCTTCACACTGAGGATACCCTCCATCGTGTTGTGTGGCACTATCACTGTACTAAATGGGATAGATTTCAAACAGATCTAGCAACTCAAGACTGGGCATCCATGAGGTGCTGTGGGCCATCAGCAGCAGCAGAATTGTACTCGAACACAATCTGTAACCTCATGGCGCCGGCATATCCCCCACTCTACCATTACCATCAAGACAGGGGATCAACCCTGGTTCAATGAAGAGTGCAGGAGGGTATGTCAGGAGCAGCTCCAGGCATACCTAAAAATGAGGTGTCAGCCTGGTGAAGCTATAACACAGGACTACTTGTGTGCCAAACAGCATAAGCAGCAAGTGATAGACAGAGCTAAGCGATCCCACAACCAACGGATCAGATCTAAGCTCTGCAGTCCTGCCACATCCAGTCGTGAATGGTGGTGGACAATTAAACAACTCACAGGAGGAGAAGGCTCCACAAATATCCCCATCCTCAATGATGGGAGAGTCCAGCACATCAGTACAAAAGATAAGGCTGAAGCATTCGCTACAATCTTCAGCCAGAAGTGCCGAGTGGATGATCCATCTCAGCCTCCTCCGGAGGTCCCCAGCATTACAGATACCAGTCTTCAGCCAATTTGATTCATTCCACGTGATATCAAGAAATGGCTGAAGGCACTAGAGATACTGCAAAGGCTATGAGCCCTGACAATATTCTGGCAACAGGACTGAAGACTTGTGCTCCAGAACTTGCTGTGCCCCTAGCCAAGCTATTCCAGTACAGCTACAACACTGGCATCTACCCGGCTATGTGGAGAATTGCCCAGGTATGTCTGTACACAAAAAGCAGAACAAATCCAACCCGGCCAATTACTGCCCCATCAGTCTACTCTCCATCATCAGTAGAGTGCTGGAAGGGGTCATCAACAGTGCTATCAAGCGGCACTTGCTTAGCAATAACCTGCTCACTGATGCCCAGTTTGGGTTCTGCCAGGGTCACTCAGCTCCTGACCCCATTACAGCCTTGGTTCAAACATGGACAAAAGGGCTGAACTCCTGAGGTGAGGTGAGAGTGACTGCCCTTGACATCGAGGCAGCATTTGACCGAGTGTGGCATCAAGGAGCCCCAGCAAAACTGGAGTCAATGGGAATCAGGGGGAAAACTCTCCACTGGTTGGAGTCATACCCAGCACAAAGGAAGATGGTTGTGGTTGTTGGAGGTCAGTCATCTCAGCTCCAGGACATCACTGCAGGAGTTCCTCAGGGTAGTGTCCTCAGCCCAACCATCTTCAGCTGCTTCATCAATGACCTTCCTTCCATCATAAGGTCAGAAGTGGGGATGTTCACTGATGGTTGCACAATGTTCAGCACCATTCACAACTCCTCAGATACTGAAGTAGTCCATGTCCAAATGCAGCAAGACCTGGACAATATCCAGGCTTGGGCTGACAAGTGGCAAGTAACATTCACACCACACAAGTGCCAGGCAATGACCATCTCCAACAAGAGAGAATCCAACCATCGCCCCTTGACATTCAATGGCATCACCATCACTGAATCCCCCACTATCAACATCCTGGGGGTTACCATTGACCAGAAACTAAACTGGACCAGCCATATAAATACTGTGGCTACAAGAGTACGTCAGAGGCTGGGAATCCTGCGGCGAGTAACTCACCTCCTGACTCCCCAAAGCCTGTCCACCATCTACAAGGCACAAGTCAGGAGTGGGATGGAATACTCCCCACTTGCCTGGATGAGTGCAGCTCCCACAACACTCAAGAAGCTCGACACCATCCAGGACAAAGCAGCCCCGCTTGAGCGGCACCCCATCCACAAACATTCACTCCCTCCACCACCGACGCACAGTAGCAGCAGTGTGTGTACCATCTACAAGATGCACTGCAGCAACTCACCAAGGCTCCTTAGACAGCACCTTCCAAACCCACGACCGCTACCATCTAGAAGGACAACGGCAGCAGACACTTGGGGAACACCATCACCTGGAAGTTCCCCTCCAAGCCACTCACCATCCTGACTTGGAAATATATCGGCCGTTCCTTCACTGTCGCTGGGTCCAAATCCTGGAACTCCCTCCCTAACAGCACGGTGGGTGTACCTACACCACAGGGACTGCAGCGGCTCAAGAAGGCGGCTCACCCACCACCTTCTCAAGGGGGCAATTAGGGATGGGCAATAAACGCTGGGCCCAGCCAGTGACGCCCACATCCTGTGAATGAACGAGAAAAAAAACTGGGGCCTAACCCTGGATTTATGAAGGTTCATGTGTCACGGACAAGACCTGTATTTGTTGAGGAAAGCTTTCTTCTTGACCCGCTGCAGTCCACGTTGTGTAGGTACTTCTAGACGGTAGTGGTCGTGGATTTGGAAGATGCTGTCAAAGTACTAACTGAGCTATTCGAATTAACTAGGTACCCATGGGCATGGGGAGCGCAGACACTCAAAGGAGGTGAGAGTTGGGGTGTGGGGGGTTTATGTTCTCGATCTCTGATTGTCCACTTTGGTGTCACACGTAGACAGGGCTGGGGGTGGCAGTCATGAAGCCTCTCTCTGATCATCATGCAGCTGGCAGCACCTCCTCCGCTGAGCTCACGTCCGGAGTTGGGCACCCGACTGTACCTGCGCTCCCAACCAGCACCTCCAAGGGGACTGGTAAGGAACAGGCCCCAGGCATTCCACTCGCAACCTGCACCTGGAACAGTGCCCACATGTCCAGCCAGAGTTCCCACACCACATCGTGACCCACTGACCAAGCCTTCTCCAACAACTCCTGAGCAGGTAGGGGTCATCTTTGAACCCTAACAGCCAAAGGGAAGCAAATAGTATGTCGACCTTCATCACAAGG
>NW_024470737.1:1027484-1064984 GCF_017639515.1 Carcharodon carcharias
GTTGTTGTGATCTGGAAGGCGCTGCCTGAAAGCGCGGTGGAAGCAGATTCAATAGGAACTTTCAAAAGGGGGGGAGGAATCGGATAAATACTGGAAGGGGGAACATTAGCAGGGATACGGGGGGCGGGAAAAGAGCCAGCAGGGGGGGTTGGTGGGGGGGGTGCTAATTGGATGGATCTTTCAAGCCGTGATGGGCCGAATGGCCACCTCCTGTGCTAGGCAGCCTGCAGAGAACAGAATGCGGCAGCGGGTGTGGAAACCCCTTTCGGCAACACTGACCACACACTCTGGGCACCGGCACCCTGTCCCGTTTCTCCAGTGGCCTGAGGAGAGGGCAAGGGCTTGGACAAGGAGGCGGGCGGATGTGGGAAGCTGCTCTCCACCCACCCACCCACCCACCCACCACCACCCCCACCCCCCCCACCCCCCCCACCCCCCTGCAACCCCCGGAGGAATCCCGGGGGAAAAGACCATAAGACATACGAGCAGAAATTAGGCCATTCGGCCCATCGAGTCTGCTCCGCCATTCAATCATGGCTAATAAGTTTCTCAACCCCATTCTCCCGCCTTCTCCCCGTAACCTTTGATCCCCTTACCAATCAAGAACCTATCTATCTCGGTCTTAAATACACTCAATGACCTGGCCTCCTCAGCCTTCTGTGGCAATGAATTCAATAGATTCACCACTCTCTGGCTAAGAAAGTTTCACCTCATCTCTGTTCTAAAAGGTCTTCCCTTTACTCTGAGGCTGTGCCCTCGGGTCCTAGTCTCTCCTACTAATGGAAACATCTTCCCCACGTCCACTCTATCCAGGCCTTTCAGTATTCTGTAAGTTTCAATCAGATCCCCCCCTCATCCTTCTAAACTCCATCGAGTATAGACCCAGAGTCCTCAAACGTTCCTCATATGTTAAGCCTTTCATTCCTGGGATCGTTCTCATGAACCTCCTCTGGACTCTCTACAGGGCCGGCACATCCTTCCTGAGATACGGGGCCCAAAATTGCTCACAATATTCTAAATGTGGTCTGACCAGAGCCTTATAAAGCCTCAGCAGCACATCCCTGCTTTTATATTCTCGTGTAAGAAAAAAAACTGAACTGGAATCATGGGTACGGCATAGGTGAGACAGGGCACGGAGGGGGGAAGGTGCGGACTCGGAGGGAGAGCACACGGACCTTGGGGGGGGCGGGGGGACAGCGCACAGCAGAGCCCATTTAAGTGTTTCATTCAATTCCAACAGGTCGCGCAAGGTCCACAACAAGTTCAGCCAGAGTGCAGCCGAGTGTAAGAGCTGTTCTGACACTCAGGGCTTCATGTGTTTTCTTTGCAGACGCCTGTGGATTATCAACGGCTGTCTGTGCCGCCGTCCCAGGAGCGAGGCCACCCTGTCGCAGTCTTCCCATCGGGGAACGCTCACCTCGTCCGACTCAGAGAGAAACTCCTGCACAATGTCACTCTCACCAATGACGCGCACCGAGCACACTGCGAAACAGAGAGAGGAGGGGGTTAGTCGGAGGATAAAGAATTCCCCCCCCCCCCCACACCCCCTACCAACACCCCCCACCCAGTTCAACTCGTGCACCCGGACTGCAAGATCCGGCCCACTCCGCAGGCTCGAGCCTCGTAGTCCAGGCCGACTCTCCCACGGCCGCCACGGAGGGAGTGCCGCACTGTCAGAGGTGCTCTCTTCTGGATTAGACAGCCCTCATCAGACTCGCTAACGCCGTCCGATCTGCCTGTGACAAGGGGAAACTGTCCCTCCTCGTCCCTGTCGACCTGTCTGCAGCCTTTGGCCCACTGACCACACCGCCCTACCCCAACACCTCTCCCCTGTCATCCAGCTGGGTGGGACTCTCCTCCCCCAGCCCCATTCCTATCGATCAGACTCGCTGGGAACGGCCTCTCCTCCTACCCCCACACCCTGACCTCAGGTATCACCCCTCCCCACTGAGGCTCTCCCCTTGGCCCCCCCTCCCTATTTCTCCCCCACACGCTGCCCCTTGGTGAGGCTCTCCGAAGGCTCAGAGAGAGTGTTCACATGTGGGCTGCCCTCCCCCAGCTCCACCTCACCCCCTCCTCCCTCGTCTCCTCCATCTTCCCGACATTATCAGACTGCTTATCCCACACCCAGTCCCGGATCAGGGGAAATCCCCTCCCATTAAATATTGGGAAGACTGAAGCCATTGTTTTGGGGTCCGTCCCAAACTCCGTTCCCTAGTGACCGACTCCATCCCTCTCCCCGGTAACAGGCGCAGATTAAGCCGCTCTCTTCACAGCCTCAGTGTCACGTTTGACCTCGAGATGAGCTTCCGCCCTCATATTGGCGCCATCGCTAAGACCACCTATTCCCACCCCCGTAACATCGCCCGACTCCACCCCCTGTCTCAGCTCATCCGCTGCTGAAACCCTCACCTACACCCTCGTTCCCTCCACACTCGACTATTCCAACCCTCTCCCGGCTGTTCTCCCACATTCTACCCTCCGGAATCTCCACCTCATCCCAAACTCTGCTGTCCCCGTGTCCGAACTCACACCCAGGCCCCGTTCACCCATCGCCCCCTGTGCTCGCTGACCCACACTGGCTCCCGGTCCGGCAACACCTCCATTTTCAAATTCTCACCCTCGTTTTCAAATCCCTCCTCACCCCCTCCCTATCTCTGTAACTTCCTCCAGCCCCTACACCCCTATCTCTGTAACCGCCTCCAGCCCCTACACCCCTCCCTATCTCTGTAACCTCCTCCAGCCCCTTCACCCTCTCCCTATCCCTGTAACCTCCTCCAGCCCCTACACCCCTCCCTATCTCTGTAACCTCCTCCAGCCCCTACACCCCTCCCTATCTCTGTAACCTCCTCCAGCCCCTACACCCCTCCCAATCTCTGTAACCTCCTCCAGCCCCTACACCCCTCCCTATCTCTGTAACCTCCTCCAGCCCCTACACCCCTCCCAATCTCTGTAACCTCCTCCAGCCCCTACACCCCTCCCTATCTCTGTAACCTCCTCCAGACCCTACAACCCTCCGAGATCTCTGCGCTCCTCCAATTCCGGCCTCTTGACCATCCCCCGATTCCCATCGCTCCACCATTGGCGGCCGGGCCTTCAGCTGCCTGGGGGGGGGGCCCTGAGCTCTGGAATTCCCTCCCTAAACCTCTCTGTCCGTCCACCCCTCTCTCTCTCTCTCGCTCTCTCTCTCTCTTTCCTGCTTTATGATGGTCCTTAAAATCGACCTCTTTGACCGAGCTTTTGTTCGCCTGTCACTAATATCTTGCTTACGAGGCTTAGTTAGATGTGTTGTTTTATAACGTGTCTGTGAAGTTGTGGGATGCATTTTTCTGTCAAAGGTGTTAAATAAACACAATATTGTCATTTCAAACTGTCTGCCCTGTCAAACGGACATAACAGATTCAGCCACACAATTTTGAGAAGGAGGGCAGAGCTCTCTCTGGGTGGCCTGGGTCCTTTGACCAACACATGATCTGGTCAATACCCCACCCCTTGGTTTGTGGGGTCTTGCTGTGCGCAAACTGCCCTTTCTTTCGACAGCGCACTGCATCCTATGGTTTGGATGTGGAGCACTGGGGGATTCCCGGGATGAAGGGAGACGCTCTGGCAGTTACACTGTGTAAGTGGGAGCTGGCGCTCGGCACTCACCTTTCTCCAGGTACTGCTCCAGGCCGCGGCGCCGAGCGTCCAGCTGCTGCTCGGACAGGGAGAAAGGCCACTTCCCCGGTGGCCGAGGGAAGCCAAAGTCGGAGAACTCCCGCTTCAGGCTGTGGTGCAGGACGGCAAACTCCCGGTATCGCTTGGAGCACAGCAGCCGCCCAGCCATGTAAATGTTGTACACCTGGGAGGGAGGGAGGGAGGGAGCAGCCATGTTACAGAGACGCAGCAAACACTCCTGTCCGTGTACCACCCTGGCGCCGCTACACCCACCCCGGCGCCAACACACCCACCCCCGCGCCGACACACCCACCCCCGCGCCGCCACACCCACCCCCGCGCCGCTACACCCACCCCGGCGCCGCTACACCCACCCCGGCGCCGCTACACCCACCCCCGCGCTGCCACACCCACCCCGGCGCCGCTACACCCGCCCCGGCGCCGCTACACCCACACCGACTCGCTCCCGCGGGGAGAATGTGGGACTCGCTCTCGCGGGGAGAATGTGGGACTCGCTCTCGCGGGGAGTGGGGAGAATGTGGGACTCGCTCCCGCGGGGAGTTGGGAGAATGTGGGACTCGCTCCCACGGGGAGCGGGGAGAATGTGGGACTCGCTCCCACGGGGAGTGGGGAGAATGTGGGACTCGCTCCCATGGGGAGCGGGGAGAATGTGGGACTCGCTCCCATGGGGAGTGGGGAGAATGTGGGACTCGCCTGAACTCGCTCCCGCGGGGAGAATGTGGGACTCGCTCCCACGGGGAGTGGGGAGAATGTGGGACTCGCTCCCACGGGGAGTGGGGAGAATGTGGGACTCGCTCCCGCGGGGAGTGGGGAGAATGTGGGACTCGCTCCCGCGGGGAGTGGGGAGAATGTGGGACTCGCTCCCGCGGGGAGTGGGGAGAATGTGGAACTCGCTCCCGCGGGGAGAATGTGGGACTCGCTCCCACGGGGAGAATGTGGGACTCGCTCCCACGGGGAGTGGGGAGAATGTGGGACTCGCTCCCACGGGGAGTGGGGAGAATGTGGGACTCGCTCCCGCGGGGAGTGGGGAGAATGTGGGACTCGCTCCCACGGGGAGTGGGGAGAATGTGGGACTCGCTCCCACGGGGAGTGGGGAGAATGTGGGACTCGCTCCCACGGGGAGTGGGGAGAATGTGGGACTGGCTCCCGCGGGGAGTGGGGAGAATGTGGGACTCGCTCCCACGGGGAGTGGGGAGAATGTGGGACTCGCTCCCACGGGGAGTGGGGAGAATGTGGAACTCGCTCCCGCGGGGAGAATGTGGGACTCGCTCCCACGGGGAGTGGGGAGAATGTGGGACTCGCTCCCACGGGGAGTGGGGAGAATGTGGGACTCGCTCCCGCGGGGAGTGGGGAGAATGTGGGACTCGCTCCCGCGGGGAGTGGGGAGAATGTGGGACTCGCTCCCGCGGGGAGTGGGGAGAATGTGGGACTGGCTCCCGCGGGGAGTGGGGAGAATGTGGGACTCGCTCCCACGGGGAGTGGGGAGAATGTGGGACTCGCTCCCACGGGGAGTGGGGAGAATGTGGAACTCGCTCCCGCGGGGAGAATGTGGGACTCGCTCCCACGGGGAGTGGGGAGAATGTGGGACTCGCTCCCACGGGGAGTGGGGAGAATGTGGGACTCGCTCCCGCGGGGAGTGGGGAGAATGTGGGACTCACTCCCACGGGGAGTGGGGAGAATATGGGACTCGCTCCCGCGGGGAGTGGGGAGAATGTGGGACTGGCTCCCGCGGGGAGAATATGGGACTCGCTCTCGCGGGGAGTGGGGAGAATGTGGGACTCGCTCCCGCGGGGAGTTGGGAGAATGTGGGACTCACTCCCACGGGGAGTGGGGAGAATGTGGGACTCACTCCCACGGGGAGCGGGGAGAATGTGGGACTCACTCCCACAGGGAGAATGTGGGACTCGCTCCCACGGGGAGTGGGGAGAACGTGGGACTCGCTCCCACGGGGAGTGGGGAGAACGTGGGACTCGCTCCCACGGGGAGTGGGGAGAACGTGGGACTCGCTCCCACGGGGAGTGGGGAGAACGTGGGACTCGCTCCCACGGGGAGTGGGGAGAACGTGGGACTCGCTCCCACGGGGAGTGGGGAGAACGTGGGACTCGCTCCCACGGGGAGTGGGGAGAATGTGGGACTCGCTCCCACGGGGAGTGGGGAGAATGTGGGACTCGCTCCCACGGGGAGTGGGGAGAATGTGGGACTCGCTCCCACGGGGAGTGGGGAGAACGTGGGACTCGCTCCCACGGGGAGTGGGGAGAACGTGGGACTCGCTCCCACGGGGAGTGGGGAGAATGTGGGACTCGCTCCCACGGGGAGTGGGGAGAATGTGGGACTCGCTCCCACGGGGAGTGGGGAGAACGTGGGACTCGCTCCCACGGGGAGTGGGGAGAATGTGGGACTTGCTCCCACGGGGAGTGGGAAGAATGTGGGACTCTCTCCCACGGGGAGAATGTGGGACTCTCTCCCACGGGGAGAATGTGGGACTTGCTCCCACGGGGAGTGGGAAGAACGTGGGACTTGCTCCCACGGGGAGTGGGGAGAATGTGGGACTCGCACCCACAGGGAGTGGGGAGAATGTGGGACTCGCTCCCACAGGGAGTGGTCGAGGTGAATCGCAGAGATGGATTGAAGGGGAGGGGGAAGCTGGATAAACACATGAGGGAGAGAGGAATAGAAGGATATGTTGATGGGGGGAGAGGGAGAGGAGGGTGGACGGAGGCTCATGTGGGGCAGGAACACCAGCACGGAGCAGAGGGGCCGAGTGGCCTGTTTCAGTGCTGGAAAAGCACGTGGACACATCACTCACCACAAATTTCTCGCCGTTTTGATCGATGTGCTTGTAGCTGGGGATGGAGATGGGGATGGCCTGCTTCTCTGAGTAGTCATAGATGGATTGTCCCGAGGAGTCATCACTGGGGTCCAGGCTTTCGGCCTCGTGAGGGGGCACAGACAGCACAGTGAGCAGCAAATCCTGGTCTCCCGCCCGGATCAAATCCACCACTTGCTTGTGGGTCGCCCCCTCCACATTCACTGCGTTCCTGAAACGGGTTGGGGGGGGAGGGGAGGAAGGAGAGGGGAGAACAAAACAGAACACGATAACTGGCCTGGTCAAATCAGCAGTGAAAGGGCAACTTGTTCACAATTCATGTTACAGCTCTCCCTTCAGCTGGAACTAGCACGAGGTTCGGTTCAGAGGCTGGGAATCCTGCGGTGAGTAACTCACCTCCTGACTCCCCAAAGCCTGTCCACCATCTACAAGGCACAAGTCAGGAGTGGGATGGAATACTCCCCACTTGCCTGGATGAGTGCAGCTCCCACAACACTCAAGAAGCTCGACACCATCCAGGACAAAGCAGCCCCGCTTGATCGGCACCACATCCACAAACATTCACTCCCTCCACCACCGACGCACAGTAGCAGCAGTGTGTGTACCGTCTACAAGATGCACTGCAGCAACTCACCAAGGCTCCTTAGACAGCACCTTCCAAACCCACGACCTCTACCATCTAGAAGGACAAGGGCAGCAGACACATGGGGAACACCACCACCTGGAAGTTCCCCCCCGAGCCCCTCACCATCCTGACTTGGAAATATATCGGCCGTTCCTTCACTGTCGCTGGGTCCAAATCCTGGAACTCCCTCCCTAACAGCACGGTGGGTGTACCTACACCACAGGGACTGCAGCGGCTCAAGAAGGCAGCTCACCCACCACCTTCTCAAGTGGCAATTAGGGATGGGCAATAAATGCTGGGCCAGGCCAGCGATACCCACATTCCCTGAAAAAACAAAAAGTCTGCTCAGAGCACTGGGAAAAGAAAGGAGTTGCATTTCTATAGTGTCCGTCACATCCACACGTTGCCATAAAGTGCTTCAGATCCAAGTGCCCCCCCCCCACCCCACACCGGCCCCTAGCACAAAAACTCTCTTCCAATCCCATCGTTAGGATCTTTTACATCCACCTGAGGGGGCAGGTGGGGTGCTTGGTTTAAAGTCTAGTCCTGAAAGACGGCACCTCCAACAGTGCGGCACTCCCTCAGTACTGACCCTCCGACAGTGCGGCACTCCCTCAGTACTGACCCTCCGACAGTGCGGCATTCCCTCAGTACTGACCCTCTGACAGTGCAGCACTCCCTCAGTACTGACCCTCCGACAGTGCGGCACTGACTCAGTACTGACCCTCCGACAGTGCGGCACTCCCTCAGTACTAACCCTCCGACAGTGCGGCACTGACTCAGTACTGACCCTCCGACAGTGCGGCACTCCCTCAGTACTGACCCTCCGACAGCGCGGTGCTCCCTCAGCACTGACCCTCCGACAGCGCGGCGCTCCCTCAGTACTGACCCTCCGACAGTGAGGCCCTCCCTCAGTACTGACTCTCCAACAGTGCGGTGCTCCCTCAGTACTGACTCTCCAACAGTGTGGCGCTCCCTCAGTACTGACCCTCCGACAGTGCGGCACTCCCTCGGTACTGACCCTCCGACAGTGCGGCACTCCGTCAGTACTGGCACTCCGACAGTGCAGCACACCCTCAGTACTGACCCTCCGACAGTGCGGCGCTCCCTCAGTACTGACACTCCGACAGTGCAGCGTTCCCTCAGTACTGACCCTCCAACAGTGCGGCACTCCCTCAGTACTGACCCTCCGACAGTGCGGCACTCCCTCAGTACTGACTCTCCGACAGTGCGGCACTCCCTCAGTACTGACCCTCCGACAGTGCGGCACTCCCTCAGTACTGACCCTCCGACAGAGCGGCGCTCGCTCAGTACTGACCCTCTGACAGTGCAGCGCTCCCTCAGCACTGACCCGCCGACAATGCGCACTCCCTCAGTTCTGACCCTCTGACAATGCGGCGCTCCCTCAGTACTGACCCTCGGACAGTGCGGCGCTCCCTCAGTACTGACCCTCGGACAGTGCGGCGCTCCCTCAGTACTGACCCTCGGACAGTGCGGCGCTCCCTCAGTACTGACCCTCCGACAATGCGGCGCTCCCTCAGTACTGACCCTCCGACAGTGCGGCGCTCCCTCAGTACTGACCCTCCGACAGTGCGGCACTCCCTCAGTACTGACCCTCCGACAGCGCGGCGCCCCCTCAGTACTGACCCTCCGAAAGTGAGGCCCTCCCTCAGTACTGACTCTCCAACAGTGCGGCGCTCCCTCAGTACTGACCCTCCGACAGTGCGGCGCTCCCTCAGTACTGACCCTCCGACAGTGCGGCACTCCCTCAGTACTGGCGCTCCGACAGTGCAGCACTCCCTCAGTACTGACCCTCCGACAGTGCGGCACTCCCTCAGTACTGACCCTCCGACAGTGCGGCGCTCCCTCAGTACTGACCTTCCGAAGGTGCGGCTCTCCCTCAGTACTGACCCTCCGACAGTGCAGCACTCCCTCAGCACTGACCTGCCGACAGTGCGGGACTCCCAAAGCATTGACCCGCCGACAGTGCGGCGCTCCCTCAGAACTGACCCTCCAACAGTGCAGCATTCCCTCAGCACTGACCTGCCGACAGTGCGGGACTCCCTCAGCACTGACCCGCCGACAGTGCGGCACTCCCTCAGTACTGACCCTCCGACAGTGCGGCACTCCCTCAGCACTGACCCTCCTACAGTGCGGCTCTCCCTCAGTACTGACCCTCCGACAGTGCAGCATTCCTTCAGCACTGACCCGCCGACAGTGCGGCGCTCCCTCAGTACTGACGCTCCGACAGTGCGGCACTCCCTCAGTACTGACGCTCCGACAGTGCGGCACTCCCTCAGTACTGACGCTCCGACAGTGCGGCGCTCCCTCAGTACTGACCCTCCGACAGTGCAGCATTCCCTCAGTAACAACTCTCCGAAAGCGAGGTACTACTCGTTACCGACATTGGGAGTGTCGGCCTGGATTACTGGCTTAAGTCTGTGGATTGGGGACTTGACCCATGAACTTTGACTTTGAGAGCAAGGGCTCGAGCACACGATGAGGCCATCGTGAGAAGATTTAAAGACAAGATTAGAATGCAGACCAGAAGCCCAGAGGTGATTGAGAAATTAAAAGCGGCACTTCCTTATTTGGACTTTCAACAGAACCTAGACAAAATGATGACACCAGCAGATTATCATCTCAGAAAGTCAACTGAAGATCAGATTGGAAATCCACTAAGACAATCAACAAGAATGGCTCGATTGAAACAATTGCGATTAAAGAGCTGAAATCCCCGTCATTGCCACAATACAGGTGAAAGATAAGACATTAGACAGCGCACTGGACAAATATTCCAGATACCAATCCAATAGAGGGTGCCATGTATACAACCCAGTGTTATACAGTGACAGACCTGTCCCCACCAGTACTGTACCCCAGTGTTATACAGTGACACACCTGTCCCCACCAGTACTGTACCCCAGTGTTATACAGTGACACACCTGTCCCCACCAGTACTGTACCCCAGTGTTATACAGTGACAGATCTGTCCCCACCAGTACTGTACCCCAGTGTTATACAGTGACAGATCTGTCCCCACCAGTACTGTACCCCAGTGTTATACAGTGACAGACCTGTCCCCACCAGTACTGTACCCCAGTGTTATACAGTGACAGACATGTCCCCACCAGCACTGTACCCCAGTGTTATACAGTGACAGACCTGTCCCCACCAGTACTGTACCCCAGTGATATACAGAGACAGACCTGACCCCACCAGTACTGTACCCCAGTGTTATACAGTGACAGACCTGTCCCCACCAGTACTGTACCCCAGTGTTATACAGTGACAGACCTGTCCCCACCAGTACTGTACCTCAGTGATATACAAAGACAGACCTGACCCCACCAGTACTGTACCCCAGTGTTATACAGTGACAGACCTGTCCCCACCAGTACTGTACCCCAGTGATATACAGTGACAGACCTGACCCCACCAGTACTGTACCCCAGTGTTATACAGTGACAGACCTGTCCCCACCAGTACTGTACCCCAGTATTATACAGTGACAGATCTGTCCCCACCAATACTGTACCCCAGTGTTATACAGTGACAGACCTGTCCCCACCAGTACTGTACCCCAGTGTTATACAGTGACAGACCTGTCCCCACCAGCACTGTACCCCAGTGTTATACAGTGACAGACCTGTCCCCACCAGTACTGTACCCCAGTGATATACAGAGACAGACCTGACCCCACCAGTACTGTACCCCAGTGTTATACAGTGACAGACCTGTCCCCACCAGTACTGTACCCCAGTGATATACAGAGACAGACCTGACCCCACCAGTACTGTGCCCCAGTGTTATACAGTGACAGACCTGTCCCCACCAGTACTGTACCCCAGTGTTATACAGTGACAGGCCCGTCCCCACCGCTACGGTACCCCAGTGTTATACAGTGACAGACCCGTCCCCACCGCTACTGTACCCCAGTGATATACAGAGACAGACCTGACCCCACCAGTACTGTGCCCCAGTGATATACAGAGACAGACCTGTCCCCACCAGTACTGTACCCCAGTGTTATACAGAGACAGACCCGTCCCCACCAGTACTGTACCCCAGTGATATACAGTGACAGACCCGTCCCCAGCACTGTACCCCAGTGTTATACAGTGACAGACCCGTCCCCACCAGTACTGTACCCCAGTGTTATACAGTGACAGTCCTGTCCCCACCAGTACTGAACCCCAGTGTTATACAGTGACAGACCCGTCCCCACCAGTACTGTACCCCAGTGTTATACAGTGACAGACCCGTCCCCACCAGTACTGTACCCCAGTTTTATACAGTGACAGATCTGTCCCCACCAGTACTGTACCCCAGTGTTATACAGTGACAGACCTGTCCCCACCAGTACTGTACCCCAGTCTTATACAGAGACAGATCTGTCCCCACCAGTACTGTACCCGTGTGATACAGTGACAGACCTGTCCCCACCAGTACTGTACCCCAGTGTTATACAGTGACAGATCTGTCCCCACCAGTACTGTACCCCAGTGTTATACAGTGACAGACCCGTCCCCATCAGTACTGTACCCCAGTGATATACAGAAACAGACCTGACCCCACCAGTACTGTACCCCAGTGTTATACAGTGACAGACCTGTCCCCACCAGTACTGTACCCCAGTGATATACAGAAACAGACCTGCCCCACCAGAACTGTACCCCAGTGTTATAGTGACAGACCTGTCCCCACCAGTACTGTACCCCAGTGTTATACAGTGAGACCTGTCCCCACCAGTACTGTACCCCAGTGTTATACAGTGATAGATCTGTCCCCACCAGTACTGTATCCCAGTGTTATACAGTGACAGACCGGTCCCCACCAGTACTGTACCCCAGTGTTATATAGTGACAGACCCGTCCCCACCAGTACTGTACCCCAGTGTTATACAGTGACAGACCGGTCCCCACCAGTACTGTACCCCAGTGACATACAGTGACAGACCTGTCGCCACCAGTACTGTACCCCAGTGTTATACAGTGACAGACTTGTCCCCACCAGTACTGTACCCCAGTGTTATACCGTGACAGACCTGTCCCCACCAGTACTGTACCCCAGTGTTATACAGTGACAGACCGGTCCCCACCAGTACTGTAACCCAGTGACATACAGTGACAGACTTGTCCCCACCAGTACTGTACCCCAGTGTTATACAGTGACAGACTTGTCCCCACCAGTACTGTACCCCAATGTTATACCGTGACAGACCTGTCCCCACCAGTACTGTACCCCAGTGTTATACAGAGACACATCTGTCCCCACCAGTACTGTACCCCAGTGTTATACAGTGACAGACCGGTCCCCACCAGTACTGTACCCCAGTCTTATACAGTGACAGACCTGTCCCCACCAGTACTGTACCCCAGTCTTATACAGTGACAGACCTGTCCCCACCAGTACTGTGCCCAGTGTTATACAGAGACAGACCCGTCCCCACCAGTACTGTACCCCAGTGATATACAGTGACAGACCCATCCCCATCAGTACTGTACCCCAGTGTTATACAGTGACAGACCTGTCCCCACCAGTACTGTACCCCAGTGTTATACAGTGATAGTCCTGTCCCCACCAGTACTGAACCCCAGTGTTATACAGTGACAGACCCGTCCCCACCAGTACTGTACCCCAGTGTTATACAGTGACAGACCCGTCCCCACCAGTACTGTACCCCAGTGTTATACAGTGACAGACCTGTCCCCACCAGTACTGTACCCCAGTCTTATACAGAGACAGATCTGTCCCCACCAGTACTGTACCTGTGTTATACAGTGACAGACCTGTCCCCACCAGTACTGTACCCCAGTGTTATACAGTGACAGATCTGTCCCCACCAGTACTGTACCCCAGTGTTATACAGTGACAGACCCGTCCCCATCAGTACTGTACCCCAGTGATATACAGAAACAGACCTGACCCCACCAGTACTGTACCCCAGTGTTATACAGTGACAGACCTGTCCCCACCAGTACTGTACCCCAGTGATATACAGAAACAGACCTGACCCCACCAGTACTGTACCCCAGTGTTATACAGTGAGACCTGTCCCCACCAGTACTGTACCCCAGTGTTATACAGTGATAGATCTGTCCCCACCAGTACTGTATCCCAGTGTTATACAGTGACAGACCTGTCCCCACCAGTACTGTACCCCAGTGTTATACAGTGACAGACCTGTCCCCACCAGCACTGTACCCCAGTGTTATACAGTGACAGACCGGTCCCCACCAGTACTGTACCCCAGTGATATACAGAGACAGACCTGACCCCACCAGTACTGTACCCCAGTGTTATACAGTGACAGACCTGTCCCCACCAGTACTGTACCCCAGTGATATACAGAGACAGACCTGACCCCACCAGTACTGTACCCCAGTGTTATACAGTGACAGACCTGTCCCCACCAGTACTGTACCCCAGTGTTATACAGTGACAGGCCCGTCCCCACCGCTACTGTACCCCAGTGTTATACAGTGACAGACCCGTCCCCACCGCTACTGTACCCCAGTGATATACAGAGACAGACCTGACCCCACCAGAACTGTGCCCCAGTGATATACAGAGACAGACCTGTCCCCACCAGTACTGTACCCCAGTGTTATACAGTGACAGACCCGTCCCCACCAGTACTGTGCCCCAGTGTTATACAGAGACAGACCCGTCCCCACCAGTACTGTACCCCAGTGATATACAGTGACAGACCCGTCCCCAGCACTGTACCCCAGTGTTATACAGTGACAGACCCGTCCCCACCAGTACTGTACCCCAGTGTTATACAGTGACAGTCCTGTCCCCACCAGTACTGAACCCCAGTGTTATACAGTGACAGACCCGTCCCCACCAGTACTGTACCCCAGTGTTATACAGTGACAGACCCGTCCCCACCAGTACTGTACCCCAGTGTTATACAGTGACAGACCCGTCCCCACCAGTACTGTACCCCAGTGTTATACAGTGACAGACCTGTCCCCACCAGTACTGTACCCAAGTGTTATACAGTGACAGACCTGTCCCCACCAGTACTGTACCCCAGTCTTATACAGAGACAGATCTGTCCCCACCAGTACTGTACCCGTGATACAGTGACAGACCTGTCCCCACCAGTACTGTACCCCAGTGTTATACAGTGACAGATCTGTCCCCACCAGTACTGTACCCCAGTGTTATACAGTGACAGACCCGTCCCCATCAGTACTGTACCCCAGTGATATACAGAAACAGACCTGACCCCACCAGTACTGTACCCCAGTGTTATACAGTGACAGACCTGTCCCCACCAGTACTGTACCCCAGTGATATACAGAAACAGACCTGACCCCACCAGCACTGTACCCCAGTGTTATACAGTGAGACCTGTCCCCACCAGTACTGTACCCCAGTGTTATACAGTGATAGACCCGTCCCCACCAGTACTGTACCCCAATGTTATACAGTGACAGACCGGTCCCCACCAGTACTGTACCCCAGTGACATACAGTGACAGACCTGTCCCCACCAGTACTGTACCCCAGTGTTATACAGTGACAGACTTGTCCCCACCAGTACTGTACCCCAGTGTTATACCGTGACAGACCTGTCCCCACCAGTACTGTACCCCAGTGTTATACAGTGACAGACCGGTCCCCACCAGTACTGTACCCCAGTGACATACAGTGACAGACTTGTCCCCACCAGTACTGTACCCCAGTGTTATACAGTGACAGACTTGTCCCCACCAATACTGTACCCCAGTGTTATACCGTGACAGACCTGTCCCCACCAGTACTGTACCCCAGTGTTATACAGAGACACATCTGTCCCCACCAGTACTGTACCCCAGTGTTATACAGTGACAGACCGGTCCCCACCAGTACTGTACACCAGAATTATACAGTGACAGACCTGTCCCACCAGTACTGTACCCCAGTCTTATACAGTGACAGACCCGTCCCCACCAGTACTGTACCCCAGTGTTATACAGTGACAGTCCTGTCCCCACCAGTACTGAACCCCAGTGTTATACAGTGACAGACCCGTCCCCACCAGTACTGTACCCCAGTGTTATACAGTGACAGACCCGTCCCCACCAGTACTGTACCCCAGTGTTATACAGTGACAGACCTGTCCCCACCAGTACTGTACCCCAGTCTTATACAGAGACAGATCTGTCCCCTCCAGTACTGTACCCGTGATACAGTGACAGACCTGTCCCCACCAGTACTGTACCCCAGTGTTATACAGTGACAGATCTGTCCCCACCAGTACTGTACCCCAGTGTTATACAGTGACAGACCCGTCCCCATCAGTACTGTACCCCAGTGATATACAGAAACAGACCTGACCCCACCAGTACTGTACCCCAGTGTTATACAGTGACAGACCTGTCCCCACCAGTACTGTACCCCAGTGATATACAGAAACAGACCTGACCCCACCAGTACTGTACCCCAGTGATATACAGAAACAGACCTGACCCCACCAGTACTGTACCCCAGTGTTATAGTGACAGACCTGTCCCCACCAGTACTGTACCCCAGTGTTATACAGTGAGACCTGTCCCCACCAGTACTGTACCCCAGTGTTATACAGTGATAGATCTGTCCCCACCAGTACTGTATCCCAGTGTTATACAGTGACAGACCGGTCCCCACCAGTACTGTACCCCAGTGACATACAGTGACAGACCTGTCCCCACCAGTACTGTACCCCAGTGTTATACAGTGACAGACTTGTCCCCACCAGTACTGTACCCCAGTGTTATACCGTGACAGACCTGTCCCCACCAGTACTGTACCCCAGTGTTATACAGTGACAGACCGGTCCCCACCAGTACTGTACCCCAGTGACATACAGTGACAGACTTGTCCCCACCAGTACTGTACCCCAGTGTTATACAGTGACAGACTTGTCCCCACCAGTACTGTACCCCAGTGTTATACCGTGACAGACCTGTCCCCACCAGTACTGTACCCCAGTGTTATACAGAGACACATCTGTCCCCACCAGTACTGTACCCCAGTGTTATACAGTGACAGACCGGTCCCCACCAGTACTGTACACCAGACTTATACAGTGACAGACCTGTCCCACCAGTACTGTACCCCAGTCTTATACAGTGACAGACCCGTCCCCACCAGTACTGTACCCCAGTGATATACAGTGACAGACCCGTCCCCATCAGTACTGTACCCCAGTGTTATACAGTGACAGACCCGTCCCCATCAGTACTGTACCCCAGTGTTATACAGTGATAGTCCCGTCCCCACCTGTACTGAACCCCAGTGTTATACAGTGACAGACCCGTCCCCACCAGTACTGTACCCCAGTGTTATACAGTGACAGACCCGTCCCCACCAGTACTGTACCCCAGTCTTATACAGTGACAGACCTGTCCCCACCAGTACTGTACCCCAGTCTTATACAGAGACAGATCTGTCCCCACCAGTACTGTACCTGTGTTATACAGTGACAGACCTGTCCCCATCAGTACTGTACCCCAGTGTTATACAGTGACAGATCTGTCCCCACCAGTACTGTACCCCAGTGTTATACAGTGACAGACCCGTCCCCACCAGTACTGTACCCCAGTGATATACAGAAACAGACCTGACCCCACCAGTACTTTACCCCAGTGTTATACAGTGACAGACCTGTCCCCACCAGTACTGTACCCCAGTGTTATACAGTGACAGACCTGTCCCCATCAGTACTGTACCCCAATGTTACACAGTGACAGAACTGTCCCCACTGGTGCTGTACCCCAGTGTTATACAGTGACAGACCTGTCCCCACCAGTACTGTACCCCAGTGTTATACAGTGACAGACCTGTCCCCACCAGTACTGTACCCCAGTCTTATACAGTGACAGACCCATCCCCACCAGTACTGTACCCCAGTCTTATACAGTGACAGACCCATCCCCACCAGTACTGTACCCCAGTGTTATACACTGACAGACCTGTCCCCACCGGTACTGTATCCCAGTGTTATACAGCGACAGACCTGTCCCCACCGGTACTGTATCCCAGTGTTATACAGTGACAGGTCTTATAAAAGGTGATGGTGAGCCGCCTTCTTGAGCCGCTGCAGTCCCTGTGGTGTAGGTACACCCACTGTGCTGTTAGGGAGGGAGTTCCAGGATTTGGACCCAGTGACAGTGAAGGAAAGGCCGATATGTTTCCAAGTCAGGATGGTGAGTGTCTCGGAGGGGAACTTCCAGGTGGTGGTGTTCCCCATGTGTCTGCTGCCCTTGTCCTTCTAGATGGTAGTGGTCGTGGGTTTGGAAGGTGCTGTCTAAGGAGCCTTGGTGAGTTGCTGCAGTGCATCTTGTAGATGGTACACACACTGCTGCTACTGTGCGTCGTTTTGCCACAGTACAGCCTGTGAGTATAAACTAAATCACTGCGCAGTGGTGACCGGCCCAAAGAGCACCTACAATCAAGGCCGCTTCGCAAAAAGCTGCTGAGCACAGGAAATGGCTGCCTGTTCAGACATTAAGCTCCAAGTGTCCATCACACGGTCTGTGGTGTGGCGCCAGCAGCTGCTTCTCTCCCTCTCCTTTCCAAACCACGCGACTGGAATACCGGGAACCAAAACTCTCGCACCTCACTCAGCCACTGACCAAGAAGAACAAGTTCGCAGGCACAAGGTCCTTTCGCTCGCGCCTGAACAGGAATTACTTTAACTCAGCTGGGGTTACGACCGCAATCGTCGGGAGCACAGCAAGATCCCAAAATCAACAGCCAAGCAAGCGACCGGCTATTTTTAATTCGTGACGTCGGGTGAGGGGTAAACTTTGTCTCTGGACTCTGGGGAGAACTCCCCCGTGAACCAACCCCCACCCGGTACTCTTCCAGTCAACGACCGTGGGTTGTTTCTATTCGTCCGGGGGGTGGGGGGGGTGGGGGGGGGAGACAGGGTCCTCGGCTTGACGTCTCATCCTGAAAGGCGGCACCTCCGACAGCGCAGCCCTCCCTCGGCGCGGCCCGCTGGCCGACATTCCTTCCCCCCCGCACCCCCCCACCCCCCCCCCCCCCCCCCCCCGAGGGTTTCGGCCAAAGCAAAAGAGAGAACAACGTCAAGCCAGTCGGCCACCTCCTGGGACAGCGTGAAAAAATTTCTCCTCTCCCTCCGAGTTTACATTCCCGGGATTAGCTCCACGACTCCGGAATCTCTCGCCTGTCGGTGGGGGGGGGCACTCGGCCATTGAGAGATTGCTAGCTGCAGCTGCTTTAGCATCTAAATAGTCCAGATAACTGGCCCACAGTACGTTGATCGTAGAACAGTTCCAGCGGGAGGCGACTCTCTCCAAGATCAACTCACTCCGTCCCGCTGCTTTGTCCTTGCTCTGCAGCCCCTTCCTCTTCGGCTAGTGGTGGCTGTGCGCGTTTTTGTTTTAAACTGAAGGTCCGAGAGGGCGGGCATGTTGAAATGGAGATTGAGCGCAACGTTGCTCCGCTGCGCCGTCTAGGGGCCAGGACCTGCAACTGCACCGTGACGGTTGACATAGCAGTTTTCCAATGTTGACTGCCACACACAGCCCGGAGTTGTGGCCACAGGGTCAACCATCACAACGTTCTTCCGACAGCCAAGGAATCTCGGGATAAAAAGGGGGTGAGTGTGGGAAAGTGGAGTTGAGGCAGGTCAGCCATGATCTTGTGGAGGGGCGGAGTGGGTTTGAGGGGGTCAAATGGCCTCCTCCTGCACTAATGCAGCACCTTTTACAGGAGCGAAACCTCCCCAGGCACCACACAAAACTCACAATCTGACACTGAGTCACAGAGATACATTAGGACAGGAGATTAAGAATAAAAAAATGGGTCAACACAGTAGGTTTTAAGCAGCGTCTTAAAGGAGGAAATGTTTGGGGAGGGAATTATGTCCAAGACTGCTAAAGGCACAGCCACTCCTGTGAAGGAGCCGCTGGCTTAGTGGTAATGCCACCGGACGAGTAACCCAGAGGCCTGGGCTAGTGCCCTGGAGGACAGGGGTTCAAATCCCACCCCGCCCGCTGGGAATTTAAATTTGATTAACAAATCTGGGAATATAAAGCGAGTCTCAGTGACGGTGACCATGATGACCATCATCGATTGTCATAAAAACCCCCATCGGGGTCACTAATGCCCCTTTAGGGAGGGAAATCTGCCCCCCTTACCCGGTCTGGCCTACACATGACTCCAGATCCACAGCCCACGTGGTCGACTTTTAACTGCGCCGCACCCCCCCCCCCCCCCCCCCCCGCCGAAATGGCCGAGCCAGACCCTCAGTTCCGGGGGCAATTAGGGATGGGCAACAAGTGTTGGCCTTGCTAACCACGCGCACGACCCACGGAAGAGTAAAAAGCAAAGGGAATGGAGGGATGAGCAGGAAACCAAAATCAAACTCCCCACCCCACACCCCTGCTCTGAATGAGACTTGAACCAACAGCCTTAGAGCACCTTTCACTGGCGCCCCTGTCCCCTCCTGGGATTACTCCTCCTGAGGTTACAGGGCCTCCTGCCCAGGTGACTTTTCCTTACCTGCGAGGCATGACTGCTGGAAGGCTATTCAACTGTGGAAAGCATCCATGCCCAACATCTACACCCAAGCGTATTCTAGCAGGGTATCAATCAGGAGCTGGAAACCCGGGTAGCTATTATCCCCTTCCTAACACAGGGGTTGTGGTGGTTAACTTGGTGCCCTGCGCAGATTCCCATCAGTAATGCCAAGACAGGCCAGCCATTGAAATGTGGTGATGAGAGAGCACTGGCATGGGAGGTCATCCGACATGATACCCCACCCTTCACAGTATACGTGAGCAACTGCACTGGAGCTCAGCTAATTTTGCCATCACCCAGTCACGGTCTTCATAAGCAACATCGCACAGAGTCAGCCAATGGCAGGCGGTGGTCATAAATGAGCAGTGCCTCAGGAGGTTCAATCAAGATAATAGACAGGCCCTCACCCCTGTATCCATGAGCAACGCAACTGGAGGTCGGTTAGCTCAATTATAACCCACCCCACCATCTCCATGAGCAATGCCGCTGAAGGTCACCGAACTCATTTCCCCACAAGCTCAGCTATGATCACCGCGAGCAACGCCACTGGGGGTCAGTTAACTTAATTCCCCACACAACAGCCTTCCAACACCGTGAGCAAAGAGACAGGAAGTTGGTTAACATAATTTCCCTCGTGCCATCACCTTGAGCAGCACTGCAGGAGGTCAGTTAACCTATTCATCTGCACGCGCCTTCAGAAACAATAAGTCAGTGAAGATAATTTCACACACCAATCCACAAGCACCATGGGCAATGGCGTGGGAAGTCTCTTCACTCAACATCCCCCGACACCAAGCCATGATCTTTATGAGCAATGCTGCTGGAGGTCAGTTAACATACTCACTCGCATCCACCATGAGAGATACTAAATCAGTTAACATAATTGTGCACACTCACCCACCAACACCATGAGCAATGCCGCTGGAGCATGGTGAGCTCAATTTCCGCTGGGGGAGGGGGGGGGGGTCAGTTAACACCAGCTCCCCTGAGCAATGCCACAGGGGGCCATGGGGTCAGTTAACACCAGCTCCCCTGAGCAACGCCACAGGGGTTGAGGGGGCTGGGGGGTCAGTTAATACCAGCTCCCTGAGCAATGCCACGGGGGGCCTGGGGGTCAGTTAACACCAGCTCCCCTGAGCAACGCCACAGGGACCGGGGGCTTCAGTTAACACCAGCTTCCCTGAGCAACGCCTTGGGGGCCGGGGGGGGTCAGTTAACATCAGCTTCCCGGCACATTGCCACTGGGGCTGTGGGGGGGGTGGGGGGGTCACGCCACAGAGGCCGGGGGAGGTCAGTTAACACCAGCTCCCCTTAGCAACGCCGCAGGGGCCGGGAGGTCAGTTAACACCAGCTTCCCTGAGCAAAGCCACAGAGGCCAGGGCAGGGGGGGGGGTCAGTTAACACCAGCTTCCCTGAGCAACACCACAGGGGCCGGGGGGGGGGGGGTCAGTTAACATCAGCTTCCCTGAGCAAAGCCACGGGGGCTGGGGGGTCAGTTAATACCAGCTCCCTGAGCAATGCCATGGGGGCTGGGGGGTCAGTTAATACCAGCTCCCTGAGCAATGCCACGGGGGCTGGGAGGTCAGTTAATACCAGCTCCCCTGAGCAATGCCACGGGGGCTGGGGGGTCAGTTAATACCAGCTCCCTGAGCAATGCCACGGGGGCTGGGAGGTCAGTTAATACCAGCTCCCCTGAGCAATGCCACGGGGGCTGGCGGGGTCAGTTAATGCCAGCTCCCCTGAGCAATGCCACAGGGGCTGGGGGTGTCAGTTAATATCAGCTCCCTGAGCAATGCCACGGGGTCGGGGGGGTCAGTTAATACCAGCTCCCTGAGTAATGCCATGGGGGCTGGGGGGTCAGTTAATACCAGCAACCTGAGCAATGCCACGGGGTCGGGGGGGTCAGTTAATACCAGCTCCCTGAGCAATGCCATGGGGGCTGGGGGGTCAGTTAATAACAGCAACCTGAGCAATGCCACGTGGGCTGGGGGGTCAGTTAATGCCAGCTCCCCTGAGCAATGCCACGGGGGATAGGGGGGTCAGTTAATGCCAGCTCCCCTGAGCAATGCCACGGGGGCTGGGGGGTCAGTTAATACCAGCTCCCTGAGCAATGCCATGGGGGCTGGGGGGGTCAGTTAATGCCAGCTCCCCTGAGCAATGCCACAGGAGGTGGGAGGTCAGTTAATACCAGCTCCCCTGAGCAATGCCACGAGGGCTGGGGGGGGTCAGTTAATGCCAGCTCCCCTGAGCAATGCCACAGGAGGTGGGAGGTCAGTTAATACCAGCTCCCCTGAGCAATGCCACGAGGGCTGGGGGGGGTCAGTTAATGCCAGCTCCCCTGAGCAATGCCACAGGAGGTGGGAGGTCAGTTAATACCAGCTCCCCTGAGCAATGCCACGAGGGCTGGGGGGGGTCAGTTAATGCCAGCTCCCCTGAGCAATGCCACAGGGGCTGGGGGGTCAGTTAATACCAGCTCCCTGAGCAACGCCACGGGGGCTGGGGGGTCAGTTAATGCCAGCTCCCCTGAGCAATGCCACAGGGGCTGGGGGGTCAGTTAATACCAGCTCCCTGAGCAACGCCACGGGGGCTGGGGGATCAGTTAACACCAGCTCCCTGAGCAACGCCACGGGAGGTCAGCAGAATGGCAAAGGGCGGGGTGGGGTTCAGGGATCGGGTTGAAGTTGGGGGGGTTGTAGGTTCAGGGGCGGGGCGGGGCGGGGCGGGGGTGGCTGGGAGGGACGTGGCCGGGGGTGGCTGGGCTGGGGGGACGGGGACGGGGGCGGGGACTGGGGGGGCGGGGCCGGGGGGACTGGGGGGGCGGGGCCGGGGGTGTACGGTGGCCAGTTGGCGGCTCGGCTCGGCCCGTCCCGTCCCGGCGGGCGGTCGCGCACTCACTCACACGGCCAGGATGCGGTCTCCCCTCCGGACTCCGGCTCGCTCCGCCGCGCCTCCCGCCAGCACGGCGCTAACGTGCTGCAGCGGCGCGTACAGCTCGCCGTTGATGCTGCGGAGCTGGCCGCCCTCGCTCACTTGGCCCCGCACGTTGAAGCCGTAGCCGCTGTCCGACTTGACGACGCGGACGGTGCGCGGCCCCACCGGGCCGGACGGCTCGGGCAGGGCGTCCCCGTCCACCTCCTCCTCCGCCATCTTCAAACGGCGGCGGCTTGTGGAGTGGGGGCCGCGGTGTGGGCGGGTGTTGGAGGGAGGAGGAAGGCCCGCCTCAACCCGCGCCCGAGGCCCGCCGGGGACTGTAGTTCCTCCCGCCCCCCCTCCCCATAGCCGGCCACGGAGGCGAGGACTACACCTCCCAGAGGGCCGCGCGGCGGAGCGGCTCGAAGCCGGCGCCCTTGCGCCCGATGCCCGCCGGGAAATGTAGTCCCCTTGCCGCTTGGAGCCGCGGCTCAGGACGGCGGTGGGAACCACATCTCCCACGATGCAGTAGCCTCGCCAGCTCAATGGAATGCCGGGAAGCCTCTCTCCCTCATTGCCTCCAGCGTCAGTGGTCGCCCTTGGCAACCAACACCTACCAAGGCCACTTTGGCCTGGTGGTCATGTCCCCAGACCTGTCACCCAGGGGACCAATGCTTTGGGGATAGGGGTTCAAATCCAACCATGCCATTAAAATTTAATTCATAAAGTGTGGAATGAAAGCCGGTCACAGTCATGGTGACCCAGATTGTTGTTTAAAAAAAAAAACCCCATCGGGGTCACTCATGCCCCTTGAGGGAGGGAAATCTGCCCCCCTTACCCGGTCTGGCCTACACATAACTCCAGACCCACAGCCCATGTGGCTGACCCTTAACTGCCCCCCACCCCCCACCCACACCCCCCCCCCCCCCCCGAAATGGCCGTGCGAGGCATTCAGTTCAAGGGGCAATTAGGGACGGGGCAGCAAATGCTGGTCTCGCCGGCGACGCCCACATCCCATGAAAGAACGTTTTAAAGCCCGCTTACCTGTGCCCTTGGTTTAACGTGGGGGTCGGACCAGGCTGTTCTGGCAGCGATCTTCCTGATGGTGGCTGTTCACCTCATCGAGGATCAGCGGACCTCTGTCATTGCTTCGCGCATCCGGGGTTTCTCAAAGTTTGTCTGTTTTCCCTAACTAAGCTACTCAAGACTGTAGTTTGTTAAAACCATTACTATTCATTTACGGCTCTATGTACATCTGAGGAACGTTTCACGGGATTTGGACTTCTTCCTTCCAGATTGCTGTTACTTGATCATGTGACATTGCATCACAGTTACCTCAGCATCAGGTGCTCCTGATGTTAACACTTTACTCTACAACACCCCCCCATCAAGTCTTTATCCCAACTATATAGACCCTCCTACATCTCCCCCCAAAGTCTCAAACTTCACAAGGTTAGTCTCTGAGTTGCATAGACCAATCTCCCTGATCTCGCTGTTAGGTCGTCAACAATAGATCCTACCGCATAGAATGAAGTACTGACCTGATCTGTTTGTGCAAACAAATCTGTTTCTCCAGTTGCCCCAGGGCTGAGCCTGTGGTGAGCCTTCGCTGCTTTGGAAAGATTCTGGGAGTGGCAGTGTAGACTTCAAGTACCAATCTCTGGAATAGTTGCTGCTTCACAATGTTGCTGGTTGATTCTGGTCTGCGTTCGCCGGTGTCCGGACCCCGGGTCTGTGTCTCAGCTAGGATCTGCCACGCTCGCAACATTCCGACTTTATCTGGTGAGTCTTCGATCTGTTCCTTTTGTCCTTCTTCCAAGGATCTGTAGGGTTGTCAGGTCTGTAGCCTTTTCTTAGAGTTTTTCTGGGTTTTTTTACTCACTGTCCTTTGCCACCATGTTGCGTCATGTGTTCTAGGTCTAGACGGGGTTCTTTGGGGTTTGTCTATTCACCCAAAGTAAGCTACTCAAGACTGTAGTTTGTAAAAGAAACATTATTTATTCACGCCTCTATGTATATTGAGGGAACTCTGTGCAAGACTGGAACTACTTCCTTCCAGATCTCTGCTACTCAGTCATGTATTATTACATTGTTACATCAGCATCAGGTGCTCCTGGTTTTAACCCTTTACTCTGCAGGTGTCAGTATTAAATACTGGCTAGATGGGAATCTCTAGCCTCAGTCACCTCCATGCTATTATCAGTTTAATACTTTCACCTTGCGCATCTCATCTCTGAGTCTGGGCTTTGTAAGTCCAAGTCCCACTCCAAAGATTTGTGTACAATATCCAGACTGGCACTCCCAAGTGCCCGTACCGAGGGAGTGTGTGTGTGTGTGTGTGTCTGGACTGCAGTCACTTGGTGCAATGAGATTCTCTGGACCGATCTGCAGATGTCTCCTACTTCAATCACCAGCTCAGTCATTTGGAGGGGAACTTCCAGGCGGTGGTGTTCCCCATGTGTCTGCTGCCCTTGTCCTTCTAGATGGTAGTGGTCGTGGGTTTGGAAGATGCTGTCTAAGGAGCCTTGGTGAGTTGCTGCAGTGCATCTTGTAGATGGTACACACACTGCTGCTACTGTGCGTCGGTGGTGGAGGGAGTGAATGTTTGTGGTTGTGAATGCTTGAGGTGGTGGAGCTAGGGAGTGAAAACTTGAAGTGGAGGAGGGACTAAATGTTTGAGGTGGAGGAAGGAGTGAATGATTGGAGTGGAGGAGAGGGACAATGTTTGAGGTGGAGGAAGGAGGGAATATTTGAGGTGGCGGAGGGAGTGAATGTTTGAGGTGGCGGAAGGAGTGTTTGAGGTGGCGGAGGGAGTGAGTGTTTGAGGTGGCGGAGGGAGTGAGTGTTTGAGGTGGCGGAGGGAGTGAGTGTTTGAGGTGGCGGAGGGAGTGAGTGTTTGAGGTGGCGGAGGGAGTGAGTGTTTGAGGTGGCGGAGGGAGTGAGTGTTTGAGGTGGCGGAGGGAGTGAGTGTTTGAGGTGGCGGAGGGAGTGAGTGTTCGAGGTGGCGGAGGGAGTGAGTGTTCGAGGTGGTGGAGGGAGTGAGTGTTTGAGGTGGCGGAGGGAGGGAGTGTTTGAGGTGGAGGAGGGAGGGAGTGTTTGAGGTGGAGGAGGGAGTGTTTGAGGTGGAGGAGGGAGTGAGTGTTTGAGGTGGCAGAGGGAATGTTTGAGGTGGCGGAGGGAGTGAGTGTTTGAGGTGGCGGAGGGAGTGAGTGTTTGAGGTGGCGGAGGGAGTGAGTGTTTGAGGTGGCGGAGGGAGTGAGTGTTTGAGGTGGCGGAGGGAGTGAGTGTTTGAGGTGGCGGAGGGAGTGAGTGTTTGAGGTGGCGGAGGGAGTGAGTGTTCGAGGTGGCGGAGGGAGTGAGTGTTCGAGGTGGTGGAGGGAGTGAGTGTTTGAGGTGGCGGAGGGAGGGAGTGTTTGAGGTGGAGGAGGGAGGGAGTGTTTGAGGTGGAGGAGGGAGTGTTTGAGGTGGAGGAGGGAGTGAGTGTTTGAGGTGGCAGAGGGAATGTTTGAGGTGGCGGAGGGAGTGAGTGTTTGAGGTGGCGGAGGGAGTGAGTGTTTGAGGTGGCGGAGGGAGTGAGTGTTTGAGGTGGCGGAGGGAGAGATTGTTTGAGGTGGCGGAGGGGGTGAGTGTTTGAGGTGGCGGAGGGGGGTGAGTGTTTGAGGTGGCGGAGGGGGTGAGTGTTTGAGGTGGCGGAGGGGGTGAGTGTTTGAGGTGGCGGAGGGGATGAGTGTTTGAGGTGGCGGAGGGGGTGAGTTTGAGGTGGCGGAGGGGGTGAGTGTTTGAGGTGGCGGAGGGGGTGAGTGTTTGAGGTGGCGGAGGGGGTGAGTGTTTGAGGTGGCGGAGGGGGTGAGTGTTTGAGGTGGCGGAGTGGGTGAGTGTTTGAGGTGGCGGAGAGGGTGAGTGTTTGAGGTGGCGGAGGGGGTGAGTGTTTGAGGTGGCGGAGGGGGTGAGTGTTTGAGGTGGCGGAGGGGGTGAGTGTTTGAGGTGGCGGAGGGGGTGAGTGTTTGAGGTGGCGGAGGGGGTGAGTGTTTGAGGTGGCGGAGGGGGTGAGTGTTTGAGGTGGCGGAGGGGGTGAGTGTTTGAGGTGGCGGAGGGGGTGAGTGTTTGAGGTGGCGGAGGGGGTGAGTGTTTGAGGTGGCGGAGGGGGTGAGTGTTTGAGGTGGCGGAGGGGGTGAGTGTTTGAGGTGGCGGAGGGGGTGAGTGTTTGAGGTGGCGGAGGGGGTGATTGTTTGAGGTGGCGGAGGGGGTGAATGTTTGAGATTGTGGAGGGAGTGAGTGTTTGAGGTGGCGGAGGGGGTGAATGTTTGAGGTGGCGGAGGGGGTGAGTGTTTGAGGTGGCGGAGGGGGGTGAGTGTTTGAGCTGGCGGAGGGGGTGAGTGTTTGAGGTGGCGGAGGGGGTGAGTGTTTGAGGTGGCGGAGGGGGTGAGTGTTTGAGGTGGCGGAGGGGGTGAGTGTTTGAGGTGGCGGGGGGGTGAGTGTTTGAGGTGGCGGGGGGGTGAGTGTTTGAGGTGGCGGAGGGGGTGAGTGTTTGAGGTGGCGGAGAGGGTGAGTGTTTGAGGTGGCGGAGGGGGTGAGTGTTTGAGGTGGCGGAGGGGGTGAGTGTTTGAGGTGGCGGAGGGGGTGAGTGTTTGAGGTGACGGAGGGGGTGAGTGTTTGAGGTGGCGGAGGGGGTGTGTTTGAGGTGGCGGAGGGGGTGTGTTTGAGGTGGCGGAGGGAGTGAGTGTTTGAGGTGGCGGAGGGAGTGAGTGTTTGAGGTGGAGGAGGGAGTGAGTGTTTGAGGTGGCGGAGGAGGTGAGTGTTTGAGGTGGCGGAGGGGGTGAGTGTTTGAGGTGGCGGAGGGGGTGAGTGTTTGAGGTGGCGGAGGGGGTGAGTGTTTGAGGTGGCGGAGGGGGTGAGTGTTTGAGGTGGCGGAGGGGGTGAGTGTTTGAGGTGGCGGAGGGGGTGAGTGTTTGAGGTGGCGGAGGGGGTGAGTGTTTGAGGTGGCGGAGGGGGTGAGTGTTTGAGGTGGCGGAGGGGGTGAGTGTTTGAGGTGGCGGAGGGGGTGAGTGTTTGAGGTGGCGGAGGGGGGTGAGTGTTTGAGGTGGCGGAGGGGGTGAGTGTTTGAGGTGGCGGAGGGGGTGAGTGTTTGAGGTGGCGGAGGGGGTGAGTGTTTGAGGTGGCGGAGGGGGTGAGTGTTTGAGGTGGCGGAGGGGGTGAGTGTTTGAGGTGGCGGAGGGGGTGAGTGTTTGAGGTGGCAGAGGGGGTGAGTGTTTGAGGTGGCGGAGGGGGTGAGTGTTTGAGGTGGCGGAGGGGGTAGATGTTTGAGTTGGCGGAGGGGGTAGATGTTTGAGTTGGCGGAGGGGGTGAGTGTTTGAGGTGGCGGAGGGGGTGAGTGAGGTGGTGGAGGGGGTGAGTGTTTGAGGTGGCGGAGGGGGTGGATGTTTGAGGTGGCGGAGGGGGTGGATGTTTGAGGTGGTGGAGAGGGTGAGTGTTTGAGGTGGCGGAGGGGGTGAGTGAGGTGGCGGAGGGGGTGAGTGAGGTGGCGGAGGGGGTGAGTGAGGTGGCGGAGGGGGTGAGTGTTTGAGGTGGCGGAGGGCGTAGATGTTTGAGTTGGAGGGGGTGAGTGTTTGAGGTGGCGGAGGGAGTGAGTGTTTGAGGTGGCGGAGGGAGTGAGTGTTTGAGGTGGCGGAGGGAGTGAGTGTTTGAGGTGGCGGAGGGAGTGAGTGTTTGAGGTGGCGGAGGGAGTGAGTGTTTGAGGTGGCGGAGGGAGTGAGTGTTTGAGGTGGCGGAGGGAGTGAGTGTTTGAGGTGGCGGAGGGAGTGAGTGTTTGAGGTGGCGGAGGGAGTGAGTGTTTGAGGTGGCGGAGGGAGTGAGTGTTTGAGGTGGCGGAGGGAGTGAGTGTTTGAGGTGGCGGAGGGAGTGAGTGTTTGAGGTGGCGGAGGGAGTGAGTGTTTGAGGTGGCGGAGGGAGTGAGTGTTTGAGGTGGCGGAGGGAGTGAGTGTTTGAGGTGGCGGAGGGAGTGAGTGTTTGAGGTGGCGGAGGGAGTGAGTGTTTGAGGTGGCGGAGGGAGTGAGTGTTTGAGGTGGCGGAGGGAGTGAGTGTTTGAGGTGGCGGAGGGAGTGAGTGTTTGAGGTGGCGGAGGGAGTGAGTGTTTGAGGTGGCGGAGGGAGTGAGTGTTTGAGGTGGCGGAGGGAGTGAGTGTTTGAGGTGGCGGAGGGAGTGAGTGTTTGAGGTGGCGGAGGGAGTGAGTGTTTGAGGTGGCGGAGGGAGTGAGTGTTTGAGGTGGCGGAGGGAGGGAGTGTTTGAGGTGGAGGAGGGAGGGAGTGTTTGAGGTGGAGGAGGGAGTGTTTGAGGTGGAGGAGGGAGGGAGTGTTTGAGGTGGAGGAGGGAGAGAGTGTTTGAGGTGGTGGAGGGAATGTTTGAGGTTGCGGAGGGAGTGAGTGTTTGAGGTGGCGGAGGGGTGGATGTTTGAGGTGGCGGAGGGGTGGATGTTTGAGGTGGCGGAGGGGGTGAGTGTTTGAGGTGGCGGAGGGGGTGAGTGTTTGAGGTGGCGGAGGGGGTGAGTGTTTGAGGTGGCGGAGGGGGTGAGTGTTTGAGGTGGCGGAGGGGGTGAGTGTTTGAGGTGGCGGAGGGGGTGAGTGTTTGAGGTGGCGGAGGGAGTGAGTGTTTGAGGTGGCAGAGGGAATGTTTGAGGTGGCGGAGGGAGTGAGTGTTTGAGGTGGCGGAGGGAGAGAATGTTTGAGGTGGCGGAGGGGGTGAGTGTTTGAGGTGGCGGAGGGGGTGAGTGTTTGAGGTGGCGGAGGAAGTGAGTGTTTGAGGTGGCGGAGGGGATGAGTGTTTGAGGTGGCGGAGGGGATGAGTGTTTGAGGTGGCGGAGGGGGTGAGTGTTTGAGGTGGCGGAGGGGGTGAGTGTTTGAGGTGGCGGAGGGGGTGAGTGTTTGAGGTGGCGGAGAGGGTGAGTGTTTGAGGTGGCGGAGAGGGTGAGTGTTTGAGGTGGCGGAGGGGGTGAGTGTTTGAGGTGGCTGATGGGGGTGAGTGTTTGAGGTGGCGGAGGGGGTGAGTGTTTGAGGTGGCGGAGGGGGTGAGTGTTTGAGGTGGCGGAGGGGGTGAGTGTTTGAGGTGGCGGAGGGGGTGAGTGTTTGAGGTGGCGGAGGGGGTGAGTGTTTGAGGTGGCGGAGGGGGTGAGTGTTTGAGGTGGCGGAGGGGGTGAGTGTTTGAGGTGGCGGAGGGGGTGAATGTTTGAGGTGGCGGAGGGGGTGAATGTTTGAGATTGTGGAGGGAGTGAGTGTTTGAGATTGTGGAGGGAGTGAGTGTTTGAGGTGGCGGAGGGGGTGAGTGTTTGAGGTGGCGGAGGGAATGTTTGAGGTGGCGGAGGGAGTGAGTGTTTGAGGTGGCGGAGGGGGTGGATGTTTGAGGTGGCGGAGGGGGTGGATGTTTGAGGTGGCGGAGGGGGTGGATGTTTGAGGTGGCGGAAGGGGTGGATGTTTGAGGTGGCGGAGGGTGTGAGTGTTTGAGGTGGCGGAGGGTGTGAGTGTTTGAGGTGGCGGAGGGTGTGAGTGTTTGAGGTGGCGGAGGGGGTGATTGTTTGAGGTGGCGGAGGGGGTGAGTGTTTGAGGTGGCGGAGGGGGTAGATGTTTGAGTTGGCGGAGGGGGTAGATGTTTGAGTTGGCGGAGGGGGTGAGTGTTTGAGGTGGCGGAGGGGGTGAGTGAGGTGGCGGAGGGGGTGAGTGTTTGAGGTGGCGGAGGGGGTGGATGTTTGAGGTGGCGGAGGGAGTGGATGTTTGAGGTGGCGGAGGGGGTGAGTGTTTGAGGTGGCGGAGGGGGTGAGTGAGGTGGCGGAGGGGGTGAGTGAGGTGGCGGAGGGGGTGAGTGTTTGAGGTGGCGGAGGGGGTAGATGTTTGAGTTGGAGGGGGTGAGTGTTTGAGGTGGCGGAGGGAGTGAGTGTTTGAGGTGGCGGAGGGAGTGAGTGTTTGAGGTGGCGGAGGGAGTGAGTGTTTGAGGTGGCGGAGGGAGTGAGTGTTTGAGGTGGCGGAGGGAGTGAGTGTTTGAGGTGGCGGAGGGAGTGAGTGTTTGAGGTGGCGGAGGGAGTGAGTGTTTGAGGTGGCGGAGGGAGTGAGTGTTTGAGGTGGCGGAGGGAGTGAGTGTTTGGGGTGGCGGAGGGAGTGAGTGTTTGAGGTGGCGGAGGGAGTGAGTGTTTGAGGTGGCGGAGGGAGTGAGTGTTTGAGGTGGCGGAGGGAGTGAGTGTTTGAGGTGGCGGAGGGAGTGAGTGTTTGAGGTGGCGGAGGGAGTGAGTGTTTGAGGTGGCGGAGGGGGTGAGTGTTTGAGTTGGCGGAGGGGGTGAGTGTTTGAGGTGGCGGAGGGGGTGAGTGTTTGAGGTGGCGGAGGGGGTGGATGTTTGAGGTGGCAGACGGGGTGAATGTTTGAGGTGGTGGAGGGAATGTTTGAAGTTGCGGAGGGAGTGAGTGTTTGAGGTGGCAGAGAGGGTGAGTGTTTGAGGTGGCGGAGGGGGTGACTGTTTGAGGTGGCGGAGGGGGTGAGTGTTTGAGGTGGCGGAGGGAGTGAGTGTTTGAGGTGGCGGAGGGGGTGAGTGTTTGAGGTGGCGGAGGGTGTGAGTGTTTGAGGTGGCGGAGGGGGTGAGTGTTTGAGGTGGCGGAGGGGGTGAGTGTTTGAGGTGGCGGAGGGGGTGAGTGTTTGAGGTGGCGGAGGGGGTGGATGTTTGAGTTGGCGGAGGGGGTGGATGTTTGAGGTGGCGGAGGGGGTGGATGTTTGAGGTGGCGGAGGGGGTGGATGTTTGAGGTGGCGGAGGGGGTGAGTGTTTGAGGTGGCGGAGGGGGTGAGTGAGGTGGCGGAGGGGGTGAGTGTTTGAGGTGGCGGAGGGGGTAGATGTTTGAGTTGGAGGGGGTGAGTGTTTGAGGTGGCGGAGGGGGTGAGTGTTTGAGGTGGCGGAGGGGGTGAGTGTTTGAGGTGGCGGAGGGGGTGGATGTTTGAGGTGGCGGAGGGCGTGAGTGTTTGAGGTGGCGGAGGGGGTGGATGTTTGAGGTGGCGGAGGGGGTGAGTGTTTGAGGTGGCGGAGGGGGTGAGTGTTTGAGGTGGCGGAGGGGGTGAGTGTTTGAGGTGGCGGAGGGGGTGAGTGTTTGAGGTGGCAGAGGGGGTTGATGTTTGAGTTGGCGGAGGGGGTGAGTGTTTGAGGTGGCGGAGGGGGTGAGTGAGGTGGCGGAGGGGGTGAGTGTTTGAGGTGGCGGAGGGGGTGGATGTTTGAGGTGGCGGAGGGGGTGGATGTTTGAGGTGGCGGAGGGGGTGAGTGTTTGAGGTGGCGGAGGGGGTAGATGTTTGAGTTGGAGGGGGTGAGTGTTTGAGGTGGCGGAGGGGGTGAGTGTTTGAGGTGGCGGAGGGGGTGAGTGTTTGAGGTGGCGGAGGGGGTGAATGTTTGAGGTGGCAGAGGGGGTGAGTGTTTGAGGTGGCGGAGGGGGTGAGTGTTTGAGGTGGCGGAGGGGGTGGATGTTTGAGGTGGCCGAGGGGGTGAGTGTTTGAGGTGGCGGAGGGCGTGGATGTTTGAGGTGGCGGAGGGGGTGGATGTTTGAGTTGGCAGAGGGGTTGAGTGTTTGAGGTGGCGGAGGGGGTGGATGTTTGAGGTGGCGGAGGGGGTGAGTGTTTGAGGTGGCGGAGGGGGTGAGTGTTTGAGGTGGCGGAGGGGGTGGATGTTTGAGGTGGCGGAGGGGGTGAGTGTTTGAGGTGGAGACTGAGATGAGGCTAAGGTACAGACTGTTGGAAGAAAACCCAGACTCGTGGCCTCTGAGCTGGAGGCTGTCCAAAGTGGACAGAGGAGGAAGGAAGTGGTAGTGTGGTCATTGTGTGGGAATTAATAATCAGCAAGATCGAGAGTCCGCCTTGTGAGGTGCCTGGGGTGGGGAGACCTCTCAAACCAGCTGAAATGGATATTGCAGAGACAGCGTCCAGCCATTGTGTTCCACATTCGGACCAACAACACAGACCTGTAGGGAAGAGGTCCTGTTTGGAAAGCCCCAGCCACTCGGAGCTAAATTAGAGAGAATCACGGGGTTCCTAATCCCTGGAGTATTGCCCGAGCCTTAGCAATAAACAAGATCAGGGAAGTGAACATGCGGCAAGAGGGGTTAGAATCGTTCCAGCACAGAAGGCGGCCATTCAGCCCATCGTATCCATGCTGGATCTCCTAAAGAGCAACTGACGTACTGCCACTCACCCCGTCCTATCCCCACATCCCCATCTTTCACGGGACACTGGTACCAGGACCTGCAGAGGAAAGAACTGGACCATTGGGACCGCCTCCTCAAACTGGAGCAAGGACCTAGCAGAGAGGAAAAATAAGGCAGTCACAAGGCCTTTCGTAAATCGGGTGATGGGTTCGGGTAGGAAAAGCTTAAAAGAAAAGAGGTAAGAGTAACAGTGCTCTCGTGCTTACCCATGTAGGGAAAAGAATAAGATAAAAGGCGATTAAACCAGGAGAGAGATCTAGGAGACTTGAGAGTAAGACATTCAAGCAGATGGGCAGGGCAGCTAGAATCAAATGGCAGAGGACAGACTGTAACCCCACCAGCCCGCGCTCGCAAAACACCTGCTGTTAGAAGTGATTCCACAATTGGACAGCACTAGCTGAACATTCCTAAGCGCACTAATAACTATGCTAACAACCAATTCAAGGGAATCAGTTGAGCGTGTAACACGGCTCATTTACGCTTGCTAGAAGCAACATACAGGGACCCATACCGCAAACAGAAGGAATATATTCAAGCCCTGTGCCTTTTTTGAATTATCTGAGAGCCCGGGGAGCCTACGGTTAGTTCCCCATTGCTTTCTCCATGACAATGCCGCGGCCAATCAGAGTCGACTTGCCAACCCTACAGCACCCTTTTCTCCTGTAGTATAAATCGTTGTGAGAGTTTGAAATTTGGCATTTGTCCCGATGAGTGCAAGACGAGAACCATCGACAATGTCTTTCTTTACATAAACACAGTGGGTATAAGGAACAAGCTGAATGAGTTACAGGAGATTACACTTCAAGGAAGTGGCTTGGTGGCCGTGAGAAACGTTTAAGGATGTCACAAGGGTGTGCGAGGCACTATGGAAACCCATCGGGAACAGGAGGGGGCAGGTGGGGAAAGAGTAGAGGAGTGAAGAGAGGCAGTCGAGAATGATTCACAACTTGCTTTATTCGACGATTATAATAATGATGTGCCGAGGACATCACAACTTGGATAAAAGGTGAGTCGAACACCACTCGTAAAGGAGCTGAAGAGTTTGGATGGAAGCTATACTGCTCAGTCGCATTTCCACCCCCGACCCACCGGTTTTGTGTCCGAGGACTGGATGCTCCCATTCGCGACAGTCCACCTTGTCCCTCCACACGGAATATCAATCGGGCTCGTGGTGAGACAACCCTGAGCAGGCCGGGGGGGTCCTTTTCTTGAGGCCAGGGGTCAGCGTGTCAAACATGCCTCCCTTTCCAGCGCTTGTCACCTTTAACTCCAGCATTCATCAGATGGCAACAGGAACATTGGATCATTCTTCCAACTCCCACCCGATTCCAGAGACACAGAGGCCAAACCCGTCTCCCCAGTCAGATCTCGCTCATCATCGTCGTTCCCTCCAGAATCTACTATTCCAACCCTCTCCCGGCTGCTCACCCACATTCTACCCTCCGGAATCTTCACCTCATCCCAAACTCTGCTGTCCCCGTGTCCGAACTCACACCCAGTCCCCGTTCACCCATCACCCCCTGTGCTCGCTGACCCACACTGGCTCCCGGTCCGGCAACACCTCCATTTTCAAATTCTCACCCTCGTTTTCAAATCCCTCCTCACCCTCTCCCTATCTCTGTAACCTCCTCCAGCCGCTACACCCCTCCCTATCTCTGTAACCTCCTCCAGCCCCTATACCCCTATCTCTGTAACCTCCTCCAGCCCCTACACCCCTCCCTATCTCTGTAACCTCCTCCAGCCCCTACACCCCTCCCTATCTCTGTAACCTCCTCCAGCCCCTACACCCCTATCTCTGTAACCTCCTCCAGCCGCTACACCCCTCCCTATCTCTGTAACCTCCTCCAGCCCCTACACCCCTATCTCTGTAACCTCCTCCAGCCCCTACACCCCTCCCTATCTCTGTAACCTCCTCCAGCCCCTACACCCCTCCCTATCTCTGTAACCTCCTCCAGCCCCTAAACCCCTCCCTATCTCTGTAACCTCCTCCAGCCCCTACACCCCTCCCTATCTCTGTAACCTCCTCCAGCCCCTACACCCCTCCCTATCTCTGTAACCTCCTCCAGCCCCTACACCCCTCCCTATCTCTGTAACTCCCTCCAGCCCCTACAACCCGGCCCATCTCTGTAACCTCCTCCAGCCCCTACACCCCTATCTCTAACCTTTCCAGCCCATACACCCCTCCTTATCTCTGTAACCTCCTCCAGCCCCTACACCCCTCCCTATCTCTGTAACCTCCTCCAGCCCCTACACCCCTCCCTATCTCTGTAACCTCCTCCAGCCCATACACCCCTCATCTCTGTAACCTCCTCCAGCCCCTACACCCCTCCCTATCTCTCTACCCTCCTCCAGCCCCTACACCCCTCCCTATCTCTGTAACCTCCTCCAGCCTCTACACCCCTCCCTATCTCTGTAACCTCCTCCAGCCCCTACACCCCTCCCTATCTCTGTAACTCCCTCCAGCCCCTACAACCCGGCCCATCTCTGTAACCTCCTCCAGCCCCTACACCCCTATCTCTAACCTTTCCAGCCCATACACCCCTCCTTATCTCAGTAACCTCCTCCAGCCCCTACACCCCTCCCTATCTCTGTAACCTCCTCCAGCCCCTACACCCCTCCCTATCTCTCTACCCTCCTCCAGCCCCTACACCCCTCCCTATCTCTGTAACCTCCTCCAGCCCCTACACCCCTCCCTATCTCTGTAACCTCCTCCAGCCCCTACACCCCTCCCTATCTCTGTAACTCCCTCCAGCCCCTACAACCCGGCCCATCTCTGTAACCTCCTCCAGCCCCTACACCCCTATCTCTAACCTTTCCAGCCCATACACCCCTCCTTATCTCTGTAACCTCCTCCAGCCCCTACACCCCTCCCTATCTCTGTAACCTCCTCCAGCCCCTACACCCCTCCCTATCTCTGTAACCTCCTCCAGCCCATACACCCCTCATCTCTGTAACCTCCTCCAGCCCCTACACCCCTCCCTATCTCTCTACCCTCCTCCAGCCCCTACACCCCTCCCTATCTCTGTAACCTCCTCCAGCCCCTACACCCCTCCCTATCTCTGTAACCTCCTCCAGCCCCTACACCCCTCCCTATCTCTGTAACCTCCTCCAGCCCATACACCCCTCATCTCTGTAACCTCCTCCAGCCCCTACACCCCTCCCTATCTCTCTACCCTCCTCCAGCCCCTACACCCCTCCCTATCTCTGTAACCTCCTCCAGCCCCTACACCCCTTCTTGACTCTGTAACCTCCTCCAGCCCCTACACCCCTCCCTATCTCTGTAACCTCCTGCAGCCTCTGCACCCCTCCCTATCTCTGTCACCTCCTCCAGTCCCTACACCCCTCCCTATCTCTGTAACCTCCTCCAGCCCCTACACCCCTCCCTATCTCTGTAACCTCCTCCAGCCCCTACACCCCTCCCTATCTCTGTAACCTCCTCCAGCCCCTACACCCCTCCCTATCGCTGTAACCTCCTCCAGCCCCTACACCCCTCCCTATCTCTGTAACCTCCTCCAGCCCCTACACCCCTCCCTATCTGTTACCTCCTCCAGCCCCTACACCCCTCGCTATCTGTCACCTCCTCCAGCCCCTACACCCCTCCTTATCTCTGTAACCTCCTCCAGCCCCTACACCCCTCCCTATCTCTCTACCCTCCTCCAGCCCCTACACCCCTCCCTATCTCTCTACCCTCCTCCAGCCCCTACACCCCTCCCTATCTCTGTAACCTCCTCCAGCCCCTACACCCCTATCTCTGTAACCTCCTCCAGCCCCTACACCCCTCCCTATCTCTGTAACCTCCTCCAGCCCCTACACCCCTCCCTATCTCTGTAACCTCCTCCAGCCCCTAAACCCCTCCCTATCTCTGTAACCTCCTCCAGCCCCTACACCCCTCCCTATCTCTGTAACCTCCTCCAGCCCCTACACCCCTCCCTATCTCTGTAACCTCCTCCAGCCCCTACACCCCTCCCTATCTCTGTAACTCCCTCCAGCCCCTACAACCCGGCCCATCTCTGTAACCTCCTCCAGCCCCTACACCCCTATCTCTAACCTTTCCAGCCCATACACCCCTCCTTATCTCTGTAACCTCCTCCAGCCCCTACACCCCTCCCTATCTCTGTAACCTCCTCCAGCCCCTACACCCCTCCCTATCTCTGTAACCTCCTCCAGCCCATACACCCCTCATCTCTGTAACCTCCTCCAGCCCCTACACCCCTCGCTATCTCTCTACCCTCCTCCAGCCCCTACACCCCTCCCTATCTCTGTAACCTCCTCCAGCCTCTACACCCCTCCCTATCTCTGTAACCTCCTCCAGCCCCTACACCCCTCCCTATCTCTGTAACTCCCTCCAGCCCCTACAACCCGGCCCATCTCTGTAACCTCCTCCAGCCCCTACACCCCTATCTCTAACCTTTCCAGCCCATACACCCCTCCTTATCTCTGTAACCTCCTCCAGCCCCTACACCCCTCCCTATCTCTGTAACCTCCTCCAGCCCCTACACCCCTCCCTATCTCTCTACCCTCCTCCAGCCCCTACACCCCTCCCTATCTCTGTAACCTCCTCCAGCCCCTACACCCCTCCCTATCTCTGTAACCTCCTCCAGCCCCTACACCCCTCCCTAACTCTGTAACTCCCTCCAGCCCCTACAACCCGGCCCATCTCTGTAACTTCCTCCAGCCCCTACACCCCTATCTCTAACCTTTCCAGCCCATACACCCCTCC